>NC_051274.1:27580104-27645104 GCF_015220745.1 Sebastes umbrosus
TGACTTCCAGGGTGATGCGAGCCAGGGTCTGTATGTAGCCATGCTCCAGGGAGCGGCAGATGTAGACGCCTTCGTCCTCGCGGAAGAGACGACGAAACAGGAGGCCCTGCTCCGCAGACATCACACGTTCGTCCAGCTTTACCTGAGTGAGGCAGAAGGAGAACGTGACTATTCTTAACTCCTCCGACACATGATAGAACAACCTATTGTTAAGATTTTAAGACATGATGCAGAAGAATTAGGGGAAGAATCAGTGACATTCACGTAGATTTTATTGTAAAATCAACATGTAGTTTTGTTTCAGATTGGACTGCGATTATCTAGTCGCTTCACTGCAATGCGGTAAAAAAGAAACATTTTACATGTTAAAGCAGCAAAGAGCTTTAATCAGTTAAGCTTTGCATGCAAAGTTGCGAGACAAGTGTTTCGAAATTCAAACAAACTCAATTGAAATTTGACGCTTTCGCTAAGAATTTGTGAATGTCGCAAATGGTTGCATGTACGAGAAATTTGCTTTTGCAGTGTATAGAACAGCTTCAAAGCCTTTTGACTATAGATGCAGCAACAAAAAATGGATTTTAAAGCCACTGTATGTAGTTTTTATGAGACTATAGCATCTTTATCTTTCCAGTTATTCTGCTGCTAGAAGTCTTTGTTTGTAAAAGAAATTCTGTGAAAATTTCAATGTGTCAGCCCATTCATCTGGCTGAAACAAATTATAAAAAAGAAATCAGGAACATTTGGGCAGAGAGCATGTAATCCACTTCAGAGCATGAGAAACTAAAGAGGGCGAACGGGCTCTTTGTACTGTTTTCTCAGCTTGAATTGCAACAGCAAGAATGTACCATGAAATCCAGTCACTGTTAGTTTTTACTCTTTCTCTGTCTTTTGCTTTTCTCTGATTCTCTCTCTCTTCCCTTTACTCCACCCCAAGCCTCTCCTCTATTCACTCTATTAACCTCCTTCCTCCCCCCTCTTCAGATTCCATCCCTCTGCTTGTCGAACTATCCCTCCGTGCCAACACAAACATGGCAGCCTCATCAGCTGGAGTGGCAGCCAAATGTTTATTTGCAGGGAAATGGAGAGGGGTGGTAATGCCTTAATACTTGCATGGCTGACCGAGGCACTCGGTTAAGCTTGGAGAAACACCCTCAAACAAATGAACGATTACTGTGGGTGTGAGCAGAATCATTCTCTAAGTAGCGCTTTAAAAAGGACTTTGCAGCACTGTGTTTAAGCCACAGTGGCTGGTAGACATTGAGTGACACTTAAGCGATCAGTGGCATGTGGTCAAGGTTTGGATTCACTGTTTATCCAGGAGAAAGAGTGGTTGTGCGTTTCCCTTTGAAATATAACTGCTTAATTTCAACCATATGTCAAATGGCTGTCAAATGTGTCAACCATGTGCCAAATTCACACGCAAATCTCACTTTTAAAGGCAGTTACTCCGCCACCGTTGGCCAGAAGTGTCATTCTTCCCCTCATCTGCTTCTCAAAAGCGTCCCCGCCTCCCTCCCAACATTTTTTTCTGATGGCTATTTACTCTTCATCTTACCTCGACCTTGCGGTCGTCGCGTTGGATGATCCAGGTAACAGTAGCTTGTGGAGAGCGAGGAACACACTCCAGGAAGGTGCTGTTGTTCTCCGTCCCGTACACCACCCTGTCTTCTGTCACATCAACGTCTTCTGGTTGAAAGAGAGATGATTTGAAAGAGTGTAAACGGATGAAGATGAAGACTGACAGTCTGCAAAGCACTACAGTAAAGGTTAGATCATCTTACTGACATATATACATAAAGTAAGCATCCACCAAGTGCTGTAAGCCTAAAATCCTCTTGAGTAACATGAGTGAGTGCAGCCCGTCCACACATCCCCAACTGAATCAAGTGGTGAAGACGTGCAAGTCAACAAAATAAAAGATAATAGCCAGTCAAATCAAATATCTGACAAAACCATTCAACCAAATAGTTTGACATTTCAGGAACTACACCTATTTGCTTCCTTGCCGAGAGTTGGATGGGAAGATGGTTACCAATCTCAGTTCAGTGCATGTTTAATAAGAAGTTAGACCCAGGCCCAAGCCATTTAGCTTAGCTTAGCATAAAGACTGAAAACAGGTGGAAACAGCTAGCCGGGCTCTGTCAGAAGGTAAAAACATACACCTATCAGGAAGTCACTGCTCCCAGCCAAGAAATAGTCCCACATTCAAACGCAATTTGTAATTTTAACACTTCAGTTTTTGCATGGATATAAATAGTGTTAATTATTGTGTTTTAAAGGTGCTTTTAGGCAGATCTCTTTACACCTGTTTGCAGTCTTTCTGCTAAACTAAGCTAACAGGCTGTTGGCTTTACCTTCATATTTAGCATGCAGACATTAGAGTGGTATCCATGTTCTAATCTAACTCTCGGCAAGAAAGCAAAAGGAAAAAAAAAGAAAACATTTCTGGAAACGTCAATCCCAATACCTACAATGCACTGTACACAAAGAAAGCTACAATCTGAATTGCAAAACACATATATAAGTGTGATTAGGAGACCCAGTTAGTAAACCAGGCAGTATTTTGCCTGTATGTGCCTTGTGAAAAGTTCCCTTGTCATGTGAGTACACATTTAGAACAAATCTCTAACATCTAGTGAACGTCTGAAGTTAGCACATGAGAACACGTGTCTCTGGGAGTTTTACTTCAACAACAACTTGACACCTTGGCACAAAGAGAACTATGGGTTCATCCAAAGGCCTCGAGGGATTTATTTAATCACCTCAGCACCATAAATACACTCAGATGAGCAAACACATATCCTTTCTTCTCTCTCTCTCTCCACAGTCTCGTTTTTCTCTTTTTTTGTCTGTCTTCACACTGTTTCTCACCCTCACCTGCACATCTCCTCATCTCCTCCCACTCATTTGCCTTTCTACTTTTTGTTTGTTCTTACTTTTCAAATGATCGCTGATGGCTTTAGATAACCTCAGTTTGAGTTTATCTGTCAATCTCTCAACTCTCAGCTCTCTCTCTTTATCTCTCTCTCTCTCTCATACACACACACTCACTATCATCTTTCATTTAATCCTCTTACCGGGATTCTTAAGAATCAATGATGGCAAAAATATGGAGTCTCACACAGCCCAAAAAGATGCACAATCTGGTGAGAAATAAGTACAAGGTTGTGCTCTACATGCACTGAATGTGTAGTGTGTAAACAGACATGTGTTGGTGAGGACCTAACATGTATTTCCTGTCTAATATACTGTACAACATCTGTCTTACACAGCCTAAATAAACTGCCAGACTTGTACGAATCTGACTTCTCACATAAACACTCTTTGGCTTTCATCCTTAGAGAGATTGTAATCGACCCTTACAGACACAAACATGTGCTGTACATACAATCTTCACTCAAACACAGGTTGGCACATGGCCAACAGCATCTTCCGCTGGACATCCCTGGAGGTGTTTACAGACTCACAGACAGTATACACCAGAGTGGCGACAAGACTCCAGGAAGTCACCGCACAAAACCAAGAATAGTCCAGCATCATGAACAAAGGAGGCACAAAAGAAGGGTTTAAGAAGGTCATCACACTTACCACTATTCTGATCCATGCACTGCAGCATGGGGTTTGCGTGCCTGATGTCCTGTCTGCGATAGCGACGTTTGCTGTTGGGCATGTAGCGTGTGCACAAGGATCCATCCCAGGCGCAGTAAGGGTCTCTGGCTAGGCAACACTCAGCGCACGCTTTCCCATAAGTCTCACAGCGATGAAGCTTCACTTGCACCACACCTGCTGGAGAGCCCACATACAGGGCTTGCTGTTTGAAGTCATGATGAGAGGAGAATAAAAGGAATGGTGTTGGTAAAACAGCTGGTTTAAGTTTATAGCATGAAAGGTAGTATTTACAGTCATATTAACTTACCCTTTTTACGGATATGTCCATCGATGTAATTGGAGTTGGCACCTGTAATAATGAAAATGATTAACCTCAGGTATTTCACAGTGTGTGAAAAAGCTGACATTTAGAAAGGTGTCGGATTCAAGAATATAATCTGTATTAAAGAGAATTAGACACTTGATGGAGTAAAACTTACTTTGAAGACTTGTAGCTCCTCCAGTGTGACCTCCTCTGTCTCCAGGCTGTTCCCACTGTGCAGGGCAATGACCTTCAACACTGTGCCAACGTCTGAAAGACACAAACACACACTATAAGCGACAAAGTTGACAGAACAGGAACAGAACGTCTACATGTTATCGCAAATTCCTCTCTGCCACAAGCATCCAATTTCCCCACAGGGCTCAAATACTTAATAATCCTGTTACCTGTGCCGATGAACATGACGTCATACTGCCCGTCCTCTGCCTCGACCCGGTCCACCACGATTTGTTTCAGCTTGTAAGGAATGTTGGCCTTAACAAGCACAGGCTGGCGCAGGGCGGGAAACACCGGCCGCCACATCAACGGGTGGCTGCGGGCGAACTGCAGCACTGAATCAGGGAAGTCCTTCGTGCTGCCAAATTCTCTGCCTGGCTGGTTGGTGATTTTACTAGGGCACTGGAGAGGGATGAGAAAGATGTGGAGAAACAAAGGCAAAGGGAGACGGGTTATTAAAAAAATTGGTGACACGCTACACTGAAAGAGAAATAATGGGTAGAGGCAGGGATAGACAAACAGAAGCAAGACAGAAGAACGCTACACGATTCTATATTCCCATCATTTCCCGCCATTGGAGGTGTGTTTTCCCAATGAAATGTGGTCTAATTATGCTCTTAAAGCCTTTTCAAAGAACCTTCATTAGCAGTTTTATTGTGCCTGAAAACTTTGGATGAACGTTCAAAACCACAGTTGTAAAGTTATGTGTTTGGAAGCAGATCTGTAGAGGCAGAGTTTGTTGTGGTTAAAAATCCTCCCATTTGTGCCACTGTAGTCACTCCAATAACTAAGAGGTTTGAACACTGTCCAGATAGATCATGTATGTGAACCCTTTGGGTTTGCTCACAATTCAGATCAGCAATTCTTTGCAAAAAAGCCAAAGTCTTTTGTCACGCATAGCTACTTTTTTTGCAGGTCTTAACGCAACTTCGAGTAAGAAAATGTCAGCCGTTCTAATCAGAAGTAATAAGCTCGTCATGAGTGATGGCTTGTTTGTCCGTTCCAAACTGTCACTTAATTCACGGTTCTCTGAAACTCTGGGAAGCTCTTCTTGTCACAATTAGAGGATGATGCAATTTTGTGAAATTAAGATCAAGGACTGCAGCGATGGAGAGAGAAGGGCGGATGTCATCTTTGCGGAGCTCCTGTCTGGGTTCACAAGACTCAAAGCTAGTCTTATTTGTCAAAAGGACACAAAAAGGAAGAATAAAAAGGCTTCTACTGGGGTTGATTTCAAGACTGTCACTTGGAAATATACCGGAGAGCTGTGAGATCAGATTAGCTGCTCTGTGGTGAATGATAATTTGGCTTTGAAAAGCTTTGAAATACTTTGAAATTACTTATTAAAAAACTAAAAAAAACATAATTTTCAACCCTAGTCTCCTAAAAAATTACGTTCCCATACAACTAAACTGTATCCTCAATTATGTTTCAAGGGAAATAGTAGTTTTAAACAGTGTTAAACGCGTGGTTAACGTTGTAAACTGAAACAAAACAAAACAAAAATGCAACAAAACTACTTGATTATGTTTAGGCAACAAAACAACTTGGTTAGGTTCAGTAAAACATCATGGTTAAGCTTAAAATAAGTATGTTTGTTACGTTATTAAAGCTACAGACGTAAATTAAAATAAATCAAGGTTGACTCTTGGTTTCACATAGGACACTAATCTCCTGGGTGAAAGTCCTTTGTTTGTTTGACCCATCCATCCACCTAGACCTCCTCCCTATGCAGACCTCTGTGGACTATGATTTGAAATGTATTTGAACAACTGTAATCTCTGAGAAAATACGCTCTCCTCGAATTGTAATTGACAATGCAGTTACATTACGTTGCATGGCAATGTCATTTTTAAGACACCAGGCTGTCATTTCATGAAGGGGGAAGTTGGGATGAAAAGGAGATGTGGGTGACAGAAGCTCTATCAGTAAAGAAAAGTAACAGAGCAGCAGTGACTGCCTAAAATGAAAGCATATGTCAAAGTCATGAGCTGACAAGTATCATAAACTAAAGCTGAGAAAAGGGACGAATTTGACTGAGATTGAGACGAGATTCTTGAGAGAGCCGTTAGTCATTGGGCCACTTATAAATCTCGTGGCCTGATATTGCTATTCCAGACTGTACTTCCATATGGTAGAAATATTGTTACTCCTGCTTATCACAACAGTAACTGATACACACAATAGCCCTATAATGGTCTGGATGCAATTTCAGAGCGGGGACCTGAACTGTGCAGCGACGTTAGCCTCAATTCTGCAAAAACTATTGATGTATAGAACATTCCTCTGAGAATGATTTCTAAATGGTGTCTATTACAATTTATTGCAGAAGGTGCAGAATGTGTAAGCAAATCTAACCTCAATTCTTCAACTCCCTAACTATAAATGTTTCCGAAAAAGTGTACATTTTTTTACTTTTTGATTTTTTACAATAAGTAGTGCATAAATTGTGATGTTGTATAATTCCTTTAGGAGCTGAAGGGACTAGAATATTTCCTCAACATTCATACTTGTGCAGCTCCCAATGCCCATCCATGACATGTCAGCGTTTTAAACTGCTCGCTAAACTTCTCCTCATCTGTTTGCACAGCACATACTATAAAGCCTTAACTGGAAGAGCTCCAAAAATCTGCTGTCAACGCATCCAAACTTTGGTGCAGCAAGTCGACTGCTTTCAATCTCCAACTGAGAGCCAAGTGAGACTTAACGAGAGAGAAGAGGTGAGCGTGTTTGGCAGACTCCTAATCACGCCCGTTATTACTGAGTATGTGCATGCGTTTGCATGTATGTGTGTGAAGCACAGTATGCATTGTGTAAGCCCTAAGGTATTGCATTTGGGAAATTGCTCCATTATAACAAACAGACCCAGCAGAGGAGAGAAATGAGATTAACTGAGGTTCAAATCCTGGAAAGTGACTTTCGTCATTTCTAGATCAACCTCTCTAATCTGGTTTCACTCCTGTCAAACATGAACACAACAGAAACCGTTGTGATTTACAGTGTAATTATTGTATGAATCAGGTGCCAATAAAAAACTCACTGATTCCTACTGGTACTTAAATGTAGGTGCAGTGGAAAAAACAACACTATGGGGAAGGAGGGAGTGTGCCTTGTTTGCAAACAGACATATAAATAAGTTAGCAGAAGCCTCTGTTTGAATGAAGAACATTAATTATATCATGTAATATAATACAGTAGACTGTATATAAGAAGTGGACGTAGTCACTGTTACATCAACAATTGGTTTGTGAACTGCTGTTTTAAGGCCTTGAGTTTGGCATTTTGGCCGTCGTCATCTTGGTTATTTGGAACCAGAAGTGACACAAGAGGGTGGAGCTAAGTACAATCGTACGCTGAATAAGACATTTTTAGGTAACCGAAAAGGTTATAATTAACTTTCATTAACAGAAAACATACTGTGAAAGGGTTACAGTTGTAAGAAGAAAACACGGACAACTCCCAGACCGGACAACGCCGTGGTAGCGACCTGTCAATCACAAGGTAGCCACGCCCTAAAGCATCCCCTGCTTTATGGTCTATTTCACTGTAATGGGATCATTATTTACTAAATGAACATCATGCTGTATTGAAGAAGACCTGAAACTAGCAATTGAGACCATAAACTCAGGGTAGAGGTAATAAATTAAGGGAGAAGTAGGCTCCTTTTCTCATAGACTTCCATACAAACAGACTTTTTCTTGCAACCAGAGGAGTCGCCCCCTGCTGGATATTAGAAAGAATGCAATTTTAAGGCACTTCCACATTGGCCACATTTCTCAGACCCGGAGGTTTCCCACTGTGTAATATCCTATCTCAAACCAAAGAAGGCAGTTGACGATCCCTAAACAGACAGTTCTCAATCGGGCAAAGGATATTTAAGTTCAACATCTAAAGCCTTTAGGGTAAAAATAGGCACTTGAGCATACAAGACACTTTAAATCTCATTTAAACTGTCATTGCAGGCAGGAGGCAGAAAATATGCAGATGATGCTCTGATTATCCAGGTGACAGCGTAATAAAGTAATGTTCATTTAAAACAGGCCGAAACAGTAATTTTCATGTCAGAAATCAATCCAAGAGAAACACCCAGGTATCGTTCATCAAGGATAAAATCAATCTGGTAGCAACCTAAAAGCTTGATGAGGGATTTATGATGAAAATAGATGTCAGTCTGGATGACGAATAACAAAGTTCAGTCTAGGTAGGATTATTATTAAAGCTCCAGTAAATCTGCAATCCAGACCATAATTTTCTCCATTACAGAATGAGTTCTGACAACAGTGATATTTCAATCCAAGATAAATATCTACATGTAGGGAGGATAAATCCACTAAATCTCTCTAATATGAACTGGACTTTTTTCCATTCCTTTGAGAGTTTTGACAGGTTAGTAAGAAGACATGATGAATATTGAAATGAAAAATCCAGGAAAATAAAAACTTTAATATTCTGTCTGGTGCAAGTGAGGCTAACAAATCTAGGTCATTATAAAATATGAAAGTAATAATTTTACCAGGGTGAAAATTCTCCAGCTAAACATCCAGGACATGAAGTCTTTCTTCATCAAATGAGTTTTGATGAATATTTCAATGGGAAAGAACTTGAAGCAGAAAGCAACTGTCACCCTCACCCTCTTCTCTCCTTCCCATCTGTGCCTCTTCATCAGCCTACTCCGAGTCATCACCCTTTTCCCTGTTTCCTCTCTTCCTCCCTTTCCTCCTTCCCTCTCTCTCTCTCTTACACTCTCAGTTTCGGGCCAATACATTCCTGTTAATCAGAGAGTCAGCGGAGTGAAACCACAGAGGTGTCTGCTCTCTTCTCACATTATTCATATTCCTTCTGCCTCCATTCGCCCGCCTGCACTCTGGTAATGAGGGGGAATTACGCTTGTAGCGTTATTGTGTGCATGTGTGTTGCCTTACATGCGTGTGTTTGTGTGTATAACTAGACTAAGTTACAGTGATGTGGTTGAGAGAACATGACAGAGCTCCGCTGGGAGTCAGGAGGTAAACCAGGAGAAGGACCTGTACTGTGTACAGTCAGCACAGCTGCACTACCACATACAGTAGTTTACTTTACAGATATGGAAACTTTCTACGCCTCATTTTTCATGTTTTTATCACCCTCTCTGTTCTAGCACACACAGTAGGCCTGAGTAATCCTAAGAATTACATTCGTACACAACTGTATTACATTAGCTAAATATGTTCTGGGAAAAATGCAATGACTGCCATCCACATTATGTGTGTAGAAAAATGAATCCACTGGACTTCTTTCAACTTTTATGGGAAATACTTTTCTTGGTGAGGTCACTACAATCACTAACCTATTGTTAAATGAATAAAGTGATCCTGAAGTGATTTAAGTACTGGCATGATAGTGTTTGGCCTATAAGGTACACCTATCTGTAGCTAAGACAAATGCAAAGTTCATATCAGCATTCAAAACAACTCTGAGGTTCCTGACCTGCTGACTGTATTTCAGAAATAGTGACTTCTGGTGTTTAATTTCATGTTACTATAACCTATAACATAAGTATCTGGGTCTTGTCTTCAATCAAGTGCCAAAAAAGGAAAGAAAAAATAAGTCTGGACATCCAATAATTGACATTGTTTATACAGTTTACCAGCTTTTTTTTATAGGACTGCAGATTCTAGAGAAATATAAAACGGTGTGTCATCAGCATATGAAGGAAGAAGAAGAAGAAAGGTATTTTATTAATCCCCGAGGGGAAATTCAATTTGGGCAGGGCAAGTTATGTTTCTTTATAATGTGGCCAAGCAGAAGCATGTTTTATTGGAAATATTGTGGTCATAGAAAGTACAGTATGGTGAAGGTACACTAAAGTTGGGCAACCTAAAACATTTGAGTAAATTTAGGATTAGTGGTGATATACTTTTTAAACAATCACTCACCACGCCTGGTCTTGGATAAGGGACCCTGCCTTCGTAGGCCCCCCACTGGTAGTCGGGGCTTTCTTTATGGGCGAAGGGTCCGTTGAATGCTTCTCTGATGTCAGCCATACGGTAAACACACACGGCAAAACCCTGGAACACATTACTGTGGAGGAGAGAGGGAAGATATACAGTTAAACATTTCCACAAATAACTTTATTATTAGGATTCAATATTTGACAAAAATGTGTGCAGATTCAGTTACATTTGCAAGCAACATGAACTTGTAAGAGATAAATTGAAAAAAAAGGCAAAAAATTAAGTCAACAGTTTTGATTTTTAAGTACTTGGATCCATGATAGTTTTAATGATTCCCGAACATTTCAGGGATATACTGCATGTGTGAAAAGGACTTAAGTCAGGACACAGATTCAACCTTCCAGTGGTCGGAAACATTATGGTATACACTTCCTTTAAATCAAGGAAAACCACAACTGAACAAATAAATTCAGTTTAATTTCTCTGACGAACTCCAAGGTAGAAAATATGAATGTAAAGTAAGGCAGAATATTAGATAACCCGTAAAAACATAAAGCTTCATGGTTATTCACCTGATGGTGCTGAAGATTGCATAAACATCTGGGTTCCTCTCATCCTTGGTCCTCAGCAGGAAAATATCCTCTGTTTTATATAGAAAAAAAATCAATGCCATTTAGTATGTGTGTTCATACAGTATAATGTGTGGATTTGTGCTCCTATGCATTTTGTTTGTGGAAGAGAACAAGTAGCGTATGTGTAGATAGTCTGTGTGTGCATCTGTACGGGAAATGCTGCTTCATGCGTTCAGGTGCAAAAGCATAACCTTGATAAAAAGAGGTTTGTGTGTATCTCACCCAGTTGGTTGAAGTGTGTGTCGATGCCGTGAGGTCCTGGTACAGAGCAGACCAGTCTGGCTTTGATGAAGGTGCTCCACTTGCTCACCAGCACTCTCTGGCCACCGACATCATTCTGGCAGAAAAGACAGGACACACAATCTATAAAACACAGCTGCATATTCATTTCCAAATTTCTACAATTTAATTGTTTTGGCTCTGTACTCGAGCACACTGGATTTGGATTGAAACACTGAGGTTACGGCAGCTTTAAGGGTGTTTGAAGTGGGTAAAACAGTGTGGGACTTGTAGCCCTTTTTTTTAACATTGTACCCCAATTTTAGGACAATGCAGCAGGATAATGAACTCAAACTTAAAGACAAGGCAATCAAGGGATTTTTGGAGGCAACAGTGTGTCACATGACCTCCATCCAAGTAATCATGTAGTGCACCCATTTCGATTGTTATCAGCCAATTGAATGGACGTTATCATTGGTTATCACAACCATTATAATGCTTCAGACTGGCCAAACTTAACGCTGTGAATTAAGACAAGTTTAGGCAACAAAACTACTTGGTTAGGTTTAGGAAAAGATTGTGGTTTGGGTTGAAATAAGTACGCTACATTTGTAACGTAATTTGAGTACTTGGTGTTAATTAAGTACGTAAGTTACGAAATAAATGTACGGTAAAATAACTCAACTTTTGGTTTCACACAGGACACGAACAGAGTTCTCCTGGGTGAAAGTCCTGCATTTGTTTGATCGAGCCATCCACATCTTATCTTCACTGCGCAGACTTTGTCACTCTTTATGCTACACCACCTGACTTCCTCCTTTGCTCACGTCAGAAATACTGAGGCCACTAGAGGTCGGCATCTTCTTCTTGTGTTCCTATTTGTGATCGACCATGTGATTAGATAATAACGGCCTTCTGAACCTTCTAGTAGGTGTAGCAGGCCCCTTCTAACCCATATCTATGAGGCTGATAACTGCTGATAACGCCCATTCAATCGGTTGATTCAAGGGTGTGTATTTCACTGTTGAAGACCAGAGTGAAGGCAAAAATGCCTTGAAAGAAGCAGGAAGTGAAGATAGCGCCTAAATTTGCTGGAGAGATGTGAGCACAGTCCCTTGTCTTCTGCAGACAATAAATGTGTAGGGACTCTAGATACTAGATTCGGAGGGAGTGTATGCATGTGTGTGACCTTCACTGTCCCTTTTTCTATGTGTGTAAGTGTGCATGCATCTACATTTTTGTGCGTGTAAGTGTGATGAGGATCAGCTCTGCGATAATTGGCTTCTTGGCAAGAAGCACCACAGGGGAAGTGATGACAACTATCCAGATTTGCCTGAGGGGGAAAAAGAAGGCTGGAGAGGAAATACTATAATATGCGTGTGCAGGGAGACAAAGAGAGACAGATGGAGAGAAAGAGGAGTAAGAGAGAGGAGGGAGACGAGGGTGACAAAGAAAGTTTTAATTTGAAGGTTTAGGTGGGATTATGTCTGAGAAGTTTGTGCAAACTTTCTGTCTAACAGTCTCTAAGGAAATACACAGCTGTGTGCATTTGCGTGTATTCTTTTACGCATGCCTATGTCTTGCGTATGGTGCCCACAGCACACATATGGCTTTCTAAGACAAATCAATGCGTGAAAGAATGTGAGCAAGCGTGCAGAGCAGATGGGGATCACAGTTGACCAATTGACAGCTGTGTGGGTTTTGGGAGGGGAGAGAATTCATAGGACTCTGGATATCACGATCACGATCCTTCACAGTCCTTTGGGGAAATGGAAATATTTGATTGCTCCAAAAGCCATTTGTCTTTTCCACGGAAGGGTTTGGAGCTGTCACACTAGCAGGATAATCCCATAAAACTATTACCTCCTGTCCTGGGAAGCAGACATTTGTATGTGACCATGTAGAAAAGACCCCTAAATCAAATTACTGTCTCTTTTCAGCCCACTTGTTCTCCGTATTGGTGTTCTCATTTAACCCTCTTCCAGTGGACTTCAGTGGGAGAGTGAAACTATTCATCCGACTGAAAGGTCTGCTGGAGACTCAAAATTTAGGACCTACAACGGATTCTCCAGAAAACAAGAGAGCCCAAAAGGATTCCCAGACTCTCCCAGATCACGACCTCTTCCTCTAGTGAAACACCCCTGCAGATGTCTCATTCCTGAGACTGGATATTTGTACGGCCATAAGGAAGAGCATTGTGTAGCTCACCTGACCATCTGGCTTCACTCATTACAACCTGCCAACAGATAATCTCTCAATCTTTCTATGTCCATATGTATTCAGCTGGGGTTTTTTGATTACCCTGAGTGAGTGGGACGTTGTTTCTGGAGAACTTTCTGTTGAGTTTTTCATACATTTTTTTTTACATGGCATTACATCTACATGGCTGGATACCAGTTGCCTGTTGCAGGCATGCATTGTCAAAAAATGAATGTGTACACATAAAGAGTTTCTAAAGTGCCTCACCGCACACACTCGTCCGACACGTGTGTGTATGGCGCCCTCCCTGTCTCCGGCCTCCGTGGCCTTCTCAGTGAAGAAGAAATACACCTTATCGTTGTCTCTGTCGTCGTTGTCTGGGATGAGGTGGGCAGCGATGAACTTAGGGTCTGCAGAGGAAGAGGATGGAAAGAGAATTTGAGAATTTTAGTTGTGTTTTGTGCTGTAAATAAGTCAAGGAGATTTCCTGCAAAATTTGACACAAAAAATCAAATGAAACATAGATGGTTTGCTTTTCATGATCATACTAGTGTCCCAATGTTTTTTTTATTTTTGAATATGAATATCTTATCATATAGCACGTTCAATATTACATGCTTATCTTATATTTCAAGTAAAGTCCACTCACACACAAAATACATGCACAAAATATAAGTGGTTTAATTAAGCATTATACTATGGGCTGGGGAAACTGGCTGGTTACATTGTGTTATTTCTGTATTGATAGTAACAGGTTAATAAACCAGTGAAACATTACCGTGGAGAAGTTTCTGGTCTGTCTCTGTCCTCATGGTGGAGCGACCTCCCATACTCCTGAAGATCACAGAGTCTCTACCCAGGAAATCCGCAGTCAATCCTGTATACAACTCTCCACCTATAGAGAGGCAGGGACGGAGGAGATGGGAGACAGAGAATACGGTTACAAGAGAGAGAAAGAACAGATGAGTACAACAGGAAAGACAGACGAAGGGCTTAGAGAAAAAGAAGAAGGAAATGAGTAAATGTAAAGAAACAGCAGCAATAAAGGGAAAGGGATTGGGGGAAATAAAAACGTTGGCACAGAAGAACAATAAGGAAATCATAAGCGACGGAGAAAAGGTTCAGGCAAACGAGGAAGGGAAGGAAAGAGGAAATCGAACCAATCCAATATAGAACACACCGGGAGAGTAATCTGAAACATACTCCATATACAGTACATCCTCCACTGAGACCATCAGCATGGACTCAGATTAAATTTCAACAACTCAGAATATTGATTTTCCTCCAAATAGATATAAAATATTTCCTGTGGCACGTCGAGTAAATGAACCCTGGAAAAACCTTCAGGGTTATCAGCTAGACAGCAACCTCAGCTAGCTTGGAGACAGAAATCCCTACAACACCGGTCGGATAATGAAGAATTATGAGAGAGAGGAGAAGAAAATTTGTTTTTAAAAAAACACAACTATTTTTTATTTATTTATATCATAGTGACCAATGTAGAAAAGAAATCAGGCCATAGACGTGATCTCATTGGTGTGAATTAATTCTTATCTTATCTCATTTGGCTGCAATAATGCTATTAGAAACGCAGACGCCGTTCTTTACCTCACAAACAGACGCAAACACACACAACTCCAGCTCATGCTCACACAAGCAAACATGAGCAGAGACACGTACTCTAGATACAGTAATTGGTGATGACAGGGCCTGTTGAGCTTTGTGTGTTTTGGGAGAATATCCTGAAACTGAGAAGAGTAAAACCTTACTGGGTTGATAGCTGATGAACAGGACTTTCATCATCTTTTACTGTTTTATTCTTGGCGTCTCTTTCTTTATGTTTTCATCACATGCTGTATTATGTTCTGTTTGTCTACTCTATCGGTCGTCTCATTATTTGTTTCTTATTTTACAGATTAGTTTCAATGCTGGTGTACTTTACATCAGTGAGAGAATAAAAATGGTGTCAGTATGCAGGAAAGGCCATTGTTCCCTGATGAGGAAAATGCATGGAGAGGTCAGTGTTCACGGTCAGAGACAGAAACAGACACCCTGAATAGACTCAGGGACGGTCCTGTAACAGGAGCTTCAATTCCAACTGTCTGCTCATTTTACAAATCCCTGCTGTGGAGGCTAACGGATCTGCTGAGTCAGCGTTTTCCACTTTCATTATGTTGAAAGTGAGGTGCAGGTTGAAAAAAACATAGACTGTATATAAAGATGGACGACATGACAGCTCCCGAAAAGTGAAGCCAAAACATCTGGATCGCCCCCTGGTGGCTGGCTGCAGTATAGGTCATAAATCCTGCGCCTTCCATGTTAGCGGATGGGACATGGGCCAAACTAAAAAGTCAATGATACAAAACACATCAAATACATTTTTCCCAAAGATGGCTTTGGTTATTCTTGGTAGTTATCATCACACTGATGAATGTTCAAGTGTTAATTTTTCTGATAAATTTGGTTTTAATTTCGGATTTGATGCTATAAAAAGGGGATGAGATGTCATAATTGACAGCTGTGAATCACTCTCGCTAAAAGCTGCAGTTGTGCTTGGCTCGCGATTAGTTTGGGCAGGTGTGTGACCTTGATATTGCGGCTTCACCGCCTAATCACTACTGCGCAGACTCTGGCTCCATATGATGTCAAAATCTCATGATGGCAGCTCCCGTATCCAGGATATTTCGGCTTCACTTTTTGGGTCTATGAAACAGACCTTGAACACCATTCTCTTCCCAGCATTTACATTTCAAAATCTATTTTTTATCAGTCAGTCTTTCCACATTTAACTTCTGCAATTGCATTCATCAGCAGCTTTGTGTAACTATGTACACTTCTCTGCTGAGGTCCAAACTACTGAGTATTTGGCTGTAATTGAACAATTTGCTGCCAAATATGATACTTTGTGGGATAAATTCTGATGCTCAAAGCTCCCAGGTGCACACAGAGGAGGGTGAGATAGAGGGCTGCATATACACACACACACATACACACACACACACACACACACACACACACACACCCACACACACCACCTGCCTCAGCAGCTCCCGGGATTGTCTGTCACCATATGAATCAGCGTTATTTCACAAACTAAATACCTAATGACATACAGAGAGAAACACCCAGAACTATTTAACCTACTCAAAGCTCCAGAGTGTGTATGTGTGTATACGTTTTACAGCCAAAGAGGTCATAGTTTGTGCAATGAACACCCACCTTTTTTGGATCTTATATCTACCGTGTTTTAAGTTTTTTTGCCTTTATTTTGACAGTTGACAGTGAAGAGGAAGAAAGGAAATAAGAGGAGGAAGAGGGCTATGACATGCAATTGTTTTTCAATCAAGTGGTATCTCCATATTCACTCCAGAAACCACTCTGTTTAGGAATATAGACAAACAACATGGGACATACCACTGAAGGTGCTAGCGAAGGGGAGGCTGGGGTCATGTGGAACCTTCCCTCGTCCATTCTCCACATTTGTAGGGTCCATGGTGAAGACATGCTTGGGAAGAAAAGGACACATAGAGGATTAGAAGTCATTAATTCCAACATGTGGGCTGTGAGACAGAATGTAGCAATAGCTGTTTTCAGTGTCAACCTATGTTTTATTTGTCCTTTCACTGAACTCGTCTCGTCTGCGTCTGTCTGAGAACTAAGACGCTGTCTGAGAGACGAGGAAATGCAAGATCAGTGAAGCTGCCAGAGTTCAGAATAAAGTTTCCCACATAGTTCCCAGTGCAGATCAACCATGGGAGCTGAACTGTTTATTGCGGAGCCAGCAGGGTAACAAAGGAAAACCAAATTGCGTAACACTGTTATCAAATAAAAACTACACTAAAAATCCCAAATAAATTTGTCAACAGAAAAATAATTGTGACAGTTAGAACAGGTTTCATGACGCTTAGGGTCATAAAACTCAGTCAACACATACTGTGCAGTAACTGACCAAGTCAATATATAAAGTCATAATCCATGACATTTATATTCGGGCTGTCAATGGATTCAAATATTTAATCACGATTAATCGCACATTTTGTATCTGTTCAAAATGTACCTTAAAGGGAGATTGTCAAGTATTTAATAGTCTTATTAACATGGGAGTGGACAAATATGCTGCTTTATGCAAATGTGTGTATATATTTATTAACGGAAATCAATTAAAAACACAAAACAATGACAAATATTGTCCAGAAACCCTCACAGGTACTGCATTTAGCATAAAAAATATGCTCAAATCATAACATGGCAAACTGCAGCCCGACAGGCAACAACAGCTGTCAGTGTGTCAGTGTGCTGACTTGACTATGACTTGCCCAAAACTTATCATAAAGTGGGCATGTCTGTAAAGGGGAGACTCGTGGTTACCCATAGAACCCATTTTCATTCACATATCTTGAGGTCAGAGGTCAAGGGACCCATTTGAAAATGGCCATGAGAGTTTTTCCTCGGCAAAATTTAGCGGAAATTTTGAGCGTTGTTTAACCTCCTTCCAGACAAGCTTCACTTCTACACTCCAGCTTTGAGCCCGCTACAATCTAAAAATCATAAGTTGCGTTAATGCGTTAAAGAATTTAGTGGTGTTAAAACGAATTTGCGTTAACGCATTATTGTCGCGTTAACTTTGACTGCCCTAATTTATGTGTAAAAATGTTTCTACTCTTTCTTGCCAGCTTGACAGAACCATGTGCCATATTCATGACATTTTTTTCATGTGTTGTGCTTTGATTTTCTGGGAAAAATATTCTGCTGCCCAGGAAGTGATATGATTTATGTTTTCAGCTGCCGCAACAATAGACTGTTTGGACAACACAGAAGAACTGAGTTGTCAGAATGATCAATCAAAACAGAAAATTCAAGTAAAAGAGTGCCAGAGGGAAGAGAAAAGTCCATAAAATCATGCTGCAGTAAAAGGCCCCAACCGCCTTTTACTATAGCACGATTTTATGAATCGCCATTTAACATCAATCTGCAGTCAAATTCTTTTTTTCCGACTCCATCAATGAAGAAGTAAGGAAGCAATTAAAATAACAGAGTGGTTCTTTCTTCGTCATTCACCAGTTAGTCAAGTTCACCTGACGAACATTGGCTACATCCTTGGATTGTGTGATTTGCCAGGTCACAACAGGGTCACTGTGGACAAAAGACCTTTTGTTTTTAGCCGTACTACTCCCACTTCAACGACATCCCGGGTACCAGACTGCTGGGCGTGATCAATGTGAGTTCAAACGTATAGTCGACTTTCCAGGATAAAAAGGGAATAGAGGGCGACAGGACCTTCAGTGAGACGTCCTGTTTGATTCCATATTACTGATTTAAATGTCCTTACAGTGAACTATGTGTGCGATTCTCTGTTCCTCTTATAGACAATGGAGTATTGTTACTGGGAGGGCGTGTCTTCGACTGGACGGGGATCACAGGGGAGATGATGACATTGAAGTCAGCGGGATGAAAATACTGAAACACAGTGGACAATACGCACACCCACGCACATTGAGTTCTGTACGTGCACCAACACACGCTCGCTCGTGTTGAGCAACATAGTCACGGCAAATTGTTACTGTCAGAAACGCAACAAGAGATTATATACACACTGGCATATCCAACAGGTCTCAGGAAACAAGGAGAGACAGTTAATTTCTCATTTGATTCACATGTAGCTTCGTAAAGAGGTTTGAATGAGTTTTACAGGTGTCAAAGTGCACATGTGCAGCCCACCAGCACTGACAATGCTTATACACACGCTCACACTTAATTAAGTTTGAGATGATGAGGGATATTTAAAAAGTACTCTTATACATTCTTCCATTCCTGAACATCATTGTGATTTATGAGAATTTCTTTTGTCATTTTCACTTGACTCTATGCACGGTATGTTTATTTATTCATTCATTTCTAAAGTTGTACCACGTGTATTTTTTTTGTGTCAAAATTGGAAATCCACCATTTGAAGAAAAGAGGTACAGAGAAATCACATGCTTTTTATTATCATAGAGATACTCAACAATACAAATGTTAGAATTGATGTATTTGTAAATGTGTTGTTCATTTTGTCGCACAGTGAACTTGATCCCGTATTTCTTCCATCTACATGTATCTCATCACTTTCAGTCTTTCTCTATCTTGAATTTCTGCTCTCACGTCCATCTGTTTTCTGCTCTCCATCTCGTCCTCTGCCGAGGTCTTTTAGTTCACTCGTTAGTCATCCTCATTCTCTCAGCACCTCTTCGCTCTCTTGTTACTGAAGTTAACGTCACTGCATCTCTCTATTCCCTATCTGAGTGTGTGTGCGTGTGATGTGGGTGTGGGGGGGTTCTGTGCCCAATTTTTCACTGCACACTTGTGCGTCTTTTACTGTACGTGCAAGAGCTTTGGGGTTGTGTGTGTGTGTGTGTGTGTGTGTGTGTGTGTGTGTGTGTGTGTGTGTGTGTGTGTGTGTGTGCGTGAGCCTGTGTTATCTCATCATGATCCGGAGGAACGGCGCGGCTGCCTGTGCAGCTGATTAGACTGTCAGAGTCACTTTGGCCAAACTCTGCCAAGACAAATACACACAAGTGCTGCGATACGCAGAGAGAGAAAGACATCCAGGCCACTTTGTACTCAGCTGTGCCAAACAAAATACATCAGGACCCCCGCTACAAAACCATTTAGACAAGTGACTATTGACACGCATACATGCACATCTATGTCATTTAAAGCTATAAGGTTGGTAATCTTGAGAAACTACCAAGAGTACGCTAGATTTTAAAATTGATTCAACCGAAAATCCCAGCCCAGTGCTGCCAACTTTTTTCCAATGAAAGTAGCTAGCAGCACTAGCTCCAAAGGTCGCTAAATCTAGCAAGAAAGTCACCAAAGTTGGCAACACCGACAGCCCTCCAGGCCTCCCTCCAAAGCCACTCCCCCAAAAATTATCATTATGAACGTAAACAACAAACATGGTTATTGTAAGTACTGAGGGCTCGAGACTAACCGCGTCCCTTCATCAATAATAGAAACAAAAATAGAAAATTTCCCTGATATTGCTTCATTGTAAACAACAAATCGTTGTTGAAATCGGCAGGAGGAGGGCTAGTAAAGTTAGCTGTTTGCAGCCGGTAGGCAGCACAGCCCTGCTTGGCTAAATAACAAAGCTAACAGTTAACGTAAGGAGGTTCCATTGAGTTACATTATGGTGCATTCAAGTTCTATTCAGTAATACAGATGTCTATACAGCTGTTAAACGGTAATGGATGTTTTGGTATCTGTGGATTTCTCCGTTGTAGATGGAGCCACAGATGGCAATTTCCCCACAGACAGTAGCCTTCATGGACCAAATGCTGTGCAGCCACAAGACAACGTTGCATTTATACATAAAAGACTTGACTTGCTTTGTCTCTTCTGGAAAGAGCTCTCTTGTTCGTGTTGTTGAGATTGTCAAACCGCTGGCTGGATACAACCAGTTCAGAAGTTTCTTTGTGTTTTAAAAGGTATTCAACGAAATAAAGAATTAACTAGAAGTTATAGTAGGGTGGGAAACCAAGAATTTAACTCCTAGGATACATTTAACGTGACAGATTACGATGCATCTACTCTGTTAAATGCCAAGACGCAGTGTGACTGAGGTGGCAGAACTGGCACCTTGACTAACATAATTCCTCGTCTTTCCGTCTTTGTGAGGACATTTGGGCCTCATCAGTACAAGACACAGAGAATCCAGTGCATGCACAACCCAGACACAAAACAGCTTCTTCGCTGCTGCCTCTCTGCCTGTCTCATCTCTCTTCCTCTGGCCTACTGAGTTGAACAAAGCAGACATCCACCTTTTGTACTCCTAGCTCCTTCAAGCCTCTCATCTTCTTCTCCATCTCTCTCCCCTCCTGTCCTCCCTCGCTGCTCATATTTTGATGAAGTAGAAGTTGATGCTACAGGAGTGTTAGGAATTCTGAACCAGGGCTGCCCTTTTGAATTTGATGATTTGAAACATCTGTCAAAAGGTCCCAGCTTTAATCTCTGAATCTTTCAAATGGACACATCCATGCTTATTATTCACAGTTTCAACCACACATGTAGTCTACTAGTCCGGCTTTAAGAAATGTCTAAAAGTCGACAGTTTGGAATCACTTCAAGGCAACTTGGCCAACCAACAGACCTCATTTGAAATGCTGTTGTACTTGGCCTTTTCCTCACTGTCCAGTCACATAATGTCTGGGCTCCCTCTCTCACCACTCAGCTCTCTCTGGTGAAAGCATGGGAAGCTTGCTCTCCTTAAATCTTTTATGCTCTCTCTCATTCTTCTCTGTTGAATGAAAGTGAAACACAGAAAAGAAGATGAAGTAGAGACAGAGGGACAGACAGCGTGAGACGGGACGAGAGCTGATTAAGAGTTATGGTAATAATTACAAAAAAAGTTATATGAAATGGCGAATGGAGCGAAGATTACAGAAGAGGCCGAAGCAGTAAAATAACATTCATTCATCTCCAGTTTTTTGATCCAAAGACAACATACATGGGAAAATTAAATGGGTGATTTATAAGCAATTCAATTTTGATTATGCTTTAAATCTTTTTAGTCCACTTTTTTATCCATCTTAATGCGAGAGCTTTATTCCAAGAGGACTTAAAAAGTATCCCATGCTGTGTAGCACTTAGAGAGGTTGTCATGGAAGTCGGCCATCATGGTGAGAGGAAGTGAGTTACTCAGCAAGTTACTTTCTGAGTGCCAAAAGGCAGAACTGTAAAGTAAAAGTGGGCTTTAGTCTACTATATGTCTCTGTTGAGAAGGCCAGTCGGCTATTTGTGTGTTTTAATGTGTGTTCAGCTTTGAATTTCTTTTTTTTCAGTCTGTCATTTGTTGTTAGGTGCTAGGGATGTCACGGTAATTACATTTTCCCATCGGTTAATAAACTTGTGACAGCACTGGTGTAACCAATTACAACAGACATTTTACAAGTAAAGATAACGCTCAATATATGTAGAGCTCTTATTTTGATTTTCAACGTGGTATGGCTGTTTGTCTTGCCTCTCTGGTCGAGCGTTTGCTGCGGGTTGCCGTTGGTTTCCACCTGGCGTTGCTGTGTCGCACACACTAGCTGTGAACGTTGTGATTCCCTTATATCATTGGGTTTGAATTAGGGCTGTCAAAGTTAACACGATAATAACGCGTTAACGCAAATTTGTTTTAACGCCACTAATGTCTTTAAGGTATTAACGCAATCGATCTTAAAGCTAGAATGACGATACACTCCAAACTTATGCTAAATTTTGTGGAGGAAAAACTGGCATGGTCATTTTCAAAGGGGTTCCCTTGACCTGTGACCTCAAGATATGTGAATGAAAATGGGATCTATGGGTACCCACGAGTCTCCCCTTTACAGACATGCCCACTGTATGATAATCACATGCAGTTTTGGGGCAAGTCATAGTCAAGTCAGCACACTGACACACTGACAGCTGTTGTTGCCTGTTGGGCTGCAGTTTGCCATGTTATGATTTAAGCATATTTTCTATGCTAAATGCAGTACCTGTGAGGGTTTCTGGACAACATTTGGCATTGTTTTGTGTTGTTAGTTGATTTCCAATAATACATATATACATACATTTGTATAAAGCAAGCATATTTGCCCACTCCCATGTTGATAAGACTATTAAATACTTGACAAATCTCCCTTTAAGGTACATTTTGAACAGATACAAAATGTGCGATGAATATAAATCGATTGACAGCCCTAATTTAAATCCGAAATATTGTCAAATAGGCTCTTTTGCTTTTCGCTTTGATACCAAATCCTCTTCCATCGTCTTGTTTGTCAACTCTCTCCTATGTGTGTGAAATCGAACTCCTGCTACTCTGTGCTAAGAGACCAACACTTTTACTTTCAGTTTGTAGCATCTGTCGTCTGACTATGTATCGATGACATGGCACTGATATACGAAAATGAACTGAATGGGTTTTATTTCTATAAAAACATTTTTTTTAAAAACGTTGGTGGGCAAATAATGCAATCATTTATACCTGAACACCGTGCAACACCGACTACCGCGGCAGCCCTATTAGGTGCATATAAATATCTGCTTCTCTGTGTGCGTGTGCGTGTGTTTCAATCTGTGTGTCTTTCTAGACATATACTTCCATATATTTACATTCATGCTTGACTGTGTACGTCTGTCATCATGTTTGTGTGTGTTTCTGTCTGTATCTCTGCATATTTATATGTTCAACTTTGTGTCATTTGTTTTGTTTGACTGTGTGTGTGTGTGTGTGTGTGTGTATTCATGTTTGTGTGTGCACGTGGGGTCCAGTCCTCTGTATGTCGTCACTGTAATATGTTGGTTTATTTTCACATCTATGACACCGCTCAGACAGCTGTGTCTCTCACCAGGGGCAGAAGGAGTGAGGCAGAAACACACAAACTCAAGACACAAGGTTCACATTTTGTGTGTAATTGAGATGAACACCATGTGGTGAGAATTAAATTAAACATTGTTTTCACACTCAAAGAAGGAAAATAAATAAATGGCGAAACATTTGTTCAATATACTACGACATGCTGGAAGCTTTTCCCAACTGACCCGATGAAATTCAGTCTTATTGCACAACAAAATCAAATTAGTTTTGGGGATTTTGAAATGTTGTACTCGACAACCTCCCAGAAATATGAAGACTACTGACGCTCCTTTTTCAACATGACTGTACGTCAGCTGGTTGGAATAGTAGAATTTGGCATTTCTTTGTTTTCATCTTTGGATGAAAGCATGAAATATAGTTAAGATTAGCGGAACAAAAAAGAACAATAACAGCTCCAGGAAATGTTTTCAAAACATTGTTTGACAGTAAGGGAGCTTATTTCTGCTCTTAAACACCGCTGATGTAAAATGAGACTAATTCACTTCGTATTTCTTGCTACTTTCATAAGTTTTACGTACAATTTCTGTGACAGACGGCAACACGAGAGACACAAAGCGTATGTGTCTGTCTGCCTCTAACTGAGATGAAACACCTAGAAGGTCAAAGGTCATCCCACCCAGAGTCCGGTCCGAGGGGTTCGCGGCCTCGGTTCCCTCGAGAGGTCAGACAAACAGACGGGTGTGTGTCCTCCACCAGTTAACGATAAAAGTTAAATAAATGGACAGGCTCCCTGTGGTGTTGTCCATTCACGCAGACGTTCTGACTTTAGCTGAAAGGCTGTGGCTGTGGTCAGAGTGATGGAGGGACCCACACACACACACACACACACACACAAGCAGGAGGACAACTGGTGTCTTAACATCAGTCAGGACAGACTGAGGTGTTCCGAGGTTTTAACACGTACAGCTGACACAACCTGGGAGTCATTTCATGCACACCTGGGCATGCACACATACAAACACACTGCCTCTCTATCATTCGCACATTCCCTGGGATAAATAAAACAAATGAAGCAATGTTTGTGAGGAGAGCTGCACTTCATTCATCATCACAAAGTAATCAACAACAGAAGGTTTTACACACTCATGACTACTGTATAACTCCTTTATTTATAAAGATTGCTTCAAACTGTGCATGTCATTCTAGTCTTTCCATCCTGTACCTGCAGACGTATGCGAGTGAGATGCGCAGCAAACCTAAATATTTCAAAAACAAGCCTCGTTTTATGCTTGGCTAGCTGAGTCACTGCAACACAACACAGATACATAGGGTGTGATTGGTTGCCAGCACTTGATTAGTTCAAGTGCTTTGCTAAAAAGTTCCTGTACAGCAACTCCCATACTTGCCAACCTTCAGACCTCGAAAACAGGGAGGATTTCACAACCAAAGCGGGAGGTCTGGGGGTTCTCCGCCAGAAAAATTTGAGTTTCAGAGACTTCATTCCTGCATTCTGGCGACTTTTAAAGAATGAAAATGGCAGAATAACGAAATAAGTACATTGCAACAGAATTTTTGTGTGAACTACTTTTAATTTTACATTAATTCTCAGGAAAGAATATAAATAATTCGCCCCTCTGGCGTGAACTTCTGGCATGAACTAATATTCATCAGTTTTCATTCAGTTTTAGCCCTGCTTTGATATTTCTTTCTCTTAGTACTCTCAATTTCTCTCTCCATCTCTCACTCACTGAAGGTCCTTTCAGACACAATGCTTCAACAGCACTACTGCGCTCTGAAACCCATTATTTCCAACGGCTTGCACTGCGCGACAACGGCTTTTCGCTGCATCGAGCAAAGCCCAACTTTGGGCGCTGCGCGCTGTGATGTTCGGTGAGCACAACTCCAACCGATGTGTCGCGAGCAGCTCTCTTCCCCCAGGAAACGACATTTGGTGTAGCTGTACTGTTGTCCGGATGGAAACAGTAGGGATTATACACACTGTACAGTGCCAAAAACAGGTTGAGATAACGAAAGGAAAAAAGTTGTGACAACGTGTCATCAATCGGGAGAAATGCAGGAGAAGTGTGACCCCTGGAGGAAACCGGGAGAGGGCAATGAAAAACGAGAGTCTCCTGGGAAAATCGGGAGGGTTAGCAAGTATGGAAACTTCTGTGTTCCCAGCAGGTCTGAGGACTCATACAGGTGACCTACTTTTCATAACATGGCTGCTCTGTCCTTCAGTCCAGTACAACCCTAGAAGGATTCCAATGACTTAGACATGTTTTTATCTCTAATATTTATTTTCCTTGTGCTCAATCATGCAGACCACTGTACTGTATATTGTTACTGGACTTAAGGTAATTCAGCACGAGCAGAGGAAGACGTGCGCCGTTCACGATGTGCAATAAAACCCGCAGTCCAAAAAATACACTGAGGATGACAGATTGAGAGGGAGGCAGCAAATGGCACCAAGGAGAGCACACACACTGTGACAAGCAACTGAATCCTCAAGAAGAAAAATGCACCTTCTGTACTTTATGTGCACACACACACACACTCGTACCACTAAAACGTTGGCAGTCTCCCACCCCAATGTCTCATTTCCTTTTCCTTAGCTCTCTGCCAACATCCAGCTTTCCTCTCTCCTCATGCCCAGTTTGACCCCCTCCCGCTGGGCCAGGCAGGGCGGCACATTGGGCTGCGATCTGGAGGACCGCCGTGAAACAGCGAATCCGCCTTAATAGCTCCATTCATTCATTCTTGTCTTTCAAATGGCTCCAAGTGCGAGACTCCGCAGTGGGTCCCACTGAGCTAAGTGGCTGCGTAGAGAGACAGCCTGTGCGGTTGAAAGGATGTATAGAGGGCCCAACGCCGTGGCTGAGTAGCCCTACAGAAAGAGTCGAGCTGCCTGCTGAGGCTTAACCTTGAACCCCGGGGATCTGAGCTCAGAGCTCGGCCAGTCTGAGCCGTGTTTTGGCACCAACCATATTTGTTCCATTACCCTGGTTTCCTCCACAGGACTGCTGAGAGGCCACCCATTGATTTCTTATCATATCATATGCACAGAACTTCATATGTATTATGATACAGTGGCATCCTGTCTTTATACTGTAATAATAATGCAGACCTTTCATACTGTGACCTAGTTAGACAACCGCTCCTCATAACTTAATAGACTTTTATCCATTTTGGATTCACTTTAGTCAAACTTAATTTACTTTACCAACTTGTCTGTTGTTACAGTAATACTTTAAATGTCACTGAGCAATACATTTGATTTAAACATTAAGCTAAATGTGATCATAAAAAGCTAACCACAAGTGTTTGTGGTGGTGGTCCAGCCTTGAAGTACATGCCTTGCATGTGCAAAGCTTTTCTTCTCTTTTTCACATAAAACTGAATGTCTCTGTGTAATGTAAAACAATTCTTGCAAATCTGAACCCTGAAATGATCGTCAAACATAGTTTTTAAACTTTGTTTTACCCTCCACTATTTCTCCGATTTTGTTTCTCGTATATTTACGACTTTAATCTGAGTTTTTTTCTCAGAATATTACCCCCTTACCCCGGCTCTGTAATCCTTTTTTTTTTTTACCTACAATGGCCCCTACTGTATATACCGTCGCAATAACAATGGAAAGTTCATGCTAAGGAGTGATACAGTTGTAAAAGCTAACTTATAGTCAGTTGATATCAAAGTAAACTGCACAGTAATGGCTGCAGTGCATAAAAAGTGAGTATAATTTACTGTTTCCAAACATTTCCTTTAGGAAATGGAGTGTAGCGGTGCTTCAGCATGCATACAGTAAAATATAGGAGCAACACAACTGTGACAGCTGTTTATCCCAAGAGTTTTTCCTCTAAAACACCAACTGAAAAACTGTTTCTTTGTGGCTATGTGTGTGTGTGTGTGTGTGTGTGTGTTTTTGTGTATGACTGATGTGCTGAAACATTCCCTCTCCCACAATACTTTGTGGGCCCCCACAGTTCTCCCCAGCAGCTGCTCTCTCCCACACACACTGCATACAGTATCTTCAGCGAGGCTTACCTCTCCTCTGTGCCCCACGTAGATGAAGGCACACATGGGCTGGAAGGCACCGGTGCCACAGGCCAGGAGGTGGGTGCGGTTGTAGGGCTGCAGGAGGCGAACAAAGTTGGCACACTCCGTCTGCAAAACACAGATACACACACAGATTACAACCTAAATATGGGAAAAGGTATACATAAAATTATATCAAATGTTTTGCAATGTCCATCTGGACACAAAGTTCACTGTGCTGTAGCAGTGCTGGGGTGAACCTACGGTGTCCCCACACTGACCCGACAGATAAAGAACAATGTATAAACTTCCATTCAACGAAAAAATTTAAAACAAATTATATTTGTTAAACTTTCATGCAGGATATTACTCCCAGGTACAGGATGTAAAAATTCACTCTTGCATGCATGTTACACATTCATACTGTACGGTAAACGCATACACACACACACACACACACCAGGGAAGGGCCCTTAAATAAATCAAATCACACAGTGCAACAATAACTGTCATCCAAATACAGATAAGTTGATTTTCTGGATATTGACGAGAACCAAAATGATTTCTTAGCAAGGCTTATTGATCGCACATGTTTGTAATGAGGGCCAAGAAACAGGCTTTATTAGATGAAATGTGATATCCTCAGTGTCCCGCGTAGGACTCGTATCTCTGATTTTTGGATTTCAGCCAACGTGACACGCTGATGTTGTAGAACAAGTTTCATCACATTCGGGTCAAAGGAGCTTTGTCGAGACTTCAGAAATGTCTGCGTGCCAAAATAAAAAAAAATGTGAGGGATAATTTTGATGTGAAATGTGGTTTTTGAGTCATCAGGGATATGAAGACACCAACAATAACTCTGAGTTTAACTGCGATAACTTCGATGAACTTGTAGCAGCTGCTGTGTATGCAGAGCTAAAACTGGAGGCCTGAAATAGAAACAAAGATACTCGGGTGGACAATGTCTAAAGGCCAGACACTAGAATACATAATACGAGTGAGAACAAAAGAAGTGGCGACTGAGGAAACAAGTATCAAGGCCCAGAGGAAGTAGAGGGCACGTCTACTTCCTACTTCCTGTCTGTAACAGCAGCGGGTGACAGAACGGGGGTCAGCAGAGAAAGAAGGGAACAGCCGGGTGTCATTCTCTCAAGTTGACGAGGTCAAACTCATATCTGCACAATAAGCGTCTGGTGCGTCTCTGTTCAAAACAACCCGTGTCTCCAACGATATTACGTTCCCATAGAACAAAACTGTATTCTCAATTACGTTTTGAGGGAAACATATTTTCTCCTGGATTACGGTCGCAGTTTTAAACAGTTTTAAACAGTTTTAAACAGTTTTAAACACATGGTTAATGTTGTTAATTGCAACAAAAAAAATCATAAAATGCAATAGCACTACTTAGTTAGGTTTAGACAACAAACCTACTAGGTTAGGTTTATTAAAAAAACATCATGGTTTTGCCTTAAAATGACTATGTTTCACACGGGACAAGAACAGCAATCTCCTGGGGGAAGTTCCTGTGTTTGTTGGACCCATCCACCTCACCACCACCAAATAGATTTTTTCCTTGGGGATCAATAAAGTATATCTTCTTCTTTCTTCTTCTTCTTCTTCACCTGCCCGCCAGTAGTGGACTTTCTCACTTGTTATACTTGCTATTATACCACATAACTTTCAAAAACGTTACAATAAGGGCTGTCAAAAAAAATAAATTTGTTTTAATGCCACTAATTTCTGTAATGCATTAACGCAATCGATCTTTTTGAGGTTCTAGTGGGCTCAGTTTTAAAGCTAGAGTAAAAATACAGGTATCATATGAAACTAGAAAACCTAAGTAATCCAATGGTACCAATAATGTCATACTACCTTTTTGGGAAAGAGGCTGAATAACACTCCGAACCTGCTCTAAATTTTGTTGAGGAAAGACTGTCATGGCCATTTTCAAAGGGGTGAAAATGGGTTCTATGGGTATCCACGAGTCTCCCCTTTACAGACATGCCCACTTTATGATAATCACATGCAGTTTGGGGCAAGTCATAGTCAAGTCAGCACACTGACACACTGACAGCTGTTGTTGCCTGTTGGGCTTGAGTTTGCCATGTTATGATTTAAGCATATTTTTTGTTGTTCTTTGCCTTTAAAGCCTTTTTGTTTTGTGAGTGAATGACTTTTCCTGATTTCGACGGATGAACGTGTGCATGTGTGCTACAGTCTCTTTGTGTTTTTACAAGTGCAAGTGCGTGAATGAGTCATTTTATGTGTGGCCCACGTCCCTTTCAAACTCGGAGTCAAACATTTCCTTGAGTGCTCTGCGGTGCTGCAGACCTGATGTAAACCATGTCACTGCAGTATATGGGAAATAGTTTACATCACCATATTGCCCTTTCCCGCTGGCTCATTTCTCAAGCCAAACAAAACCAGGCCAATAAATAAACTAAACAAACTAAACAGAAACACATTTAGTATTAAGAATGCTTTCAGTAAATCGAAATTTGCTGTTAAGTATTTGATTATACAAAAAAAGGTTGTTTCTATTGAGGAAGAGGGGATCAACGTGAAGCATATCTGATGTGTTGTTTCCCTCTAATTATTAATCCAAAATGGTTTTAGTCGTGACAAACCAGTGTAAGATGTATGTCCAGCCTACTGGAATCATCTCCTGGAGGGAAAAAAATTAAAGACTGGATTTTACTTTATGTCTCTATGTCATTACAGAAGATATACGAGGTCTAGGAGAGCCTACCAAGTGGACTGAGAATGAGCAGAAATCTGTCTCCTGTGTTTCCGTTCTACTACTCGGGGAGTCGTCTTAGAGATCTGTGTGGCCGCGGAGAGCAAAGAGTGGAATGAAATGTTGAAAAGAGGAAATATGTCTCTGCTCTCCCACCCTGGGATTTGGGGTTTTACATATCTGTGTGGTCTCACTGAGATTAAGTGGCAATAAAGGGAGTGGTGTTAAACAGAAAATGAAGTGGTTTGATGGGAGTAGTCCAGTAAAATCCAGCCAGCATTTCAAATGGAGACATTTAATCACTGGACAAATAGCCAGGGTCAGGCTATCTGGTGGAAACAAAAGCTCACAGTGTTCATCTATTAACCTTTTGATTATCAAGGGGAGGTCGGCTGACCACAAATGCTCCTTCCCAAATGCTGCTTCACCCTGTTCAAACTTTTAAACCGACCACAGAAACCACAGTTTTGTGTCTTGGGGGTTGAAAAATAGTATGTTTAGAATTTTAAACATCAGAATATTACTACATTGGTTCTGAGAAATATGTATCATTAACATAAACAAACAAGAACATTGCCAAGACCTCTAGCAGCCTCTCCCGGCTTTGACAATTTACAATACTGAGATTGATTTCCCATGGAGTACGCTGATTTTGCAGCATACAACAGCAGCTTCCAATGAGAGCTAAAGGTATCGAAGTTCAATAGCTGATGAAGGTGTGAAATGGGCTGTTCACATACACCATTCGTATCTATACCTATGGAAAGTAATGCACTGTAACTCGTATATATCCCATGAAATCAATTTGTATATAGTCCATTTAATCGTGAACCAGGAAGTATAAAGAGCGACAAACGCCCTATAGGGAGGAGGTCGGGGTGGGGTAATTCAATGTTGATTTTTGTCACATAACTTCCGTACTTAAGTTACGTCACTTCCGTAGCTTTTTTAAGCCAAACCACGATCTTTTCCTGAACCTAAATAGTTTTGTTGGCTAAACCTTACCAAGTCAATTTTATCCTAAACTTAACTAGTATGTAACGAGCTGAAATTGACACGTGTTGCTGAACATTTGTAGGAAAATGAAATAACTTTTTATTAGAAATCATATAGACTGTTTTATGAGGATACATTGTGTGAAACAACAATGACAAAATAATTTGGTTAACGACGGTCAACAACTGTACTACTGGTTGAGGAACCATATCCAGTCCAATGGATTAATTAAGAGTTTATTTGACATCTGGCTACAGACTCCTCCAATTGAAGAAAAGGGGACTCCAGAAAGCGTTAAGTGGAGACAAATGTCTTTAGTCTTATGGAAAAGTTTAAAATATATGGAAAATGTGGTCTTTATTTTGAGAAATACAAGCAGTAACAGGCTACAAATCATTTTAATCATGGTCTGATTTGTTTACACTAAGTTGAACACAGCATCACAATTTGGCCATGACACATTCATTTTTAAATATGCTACAGTACACATAGATTTTTGCTCAAGGACCAGGAAAATGTTTCTCATTCTATTTCTTCTCCAAGTTTGTCGTTGGCGGGCAGACAATCGTGAACTCTTAACCTCTTTGGCACATTGTTGAATGCAAGCTAGCGTTGTCGTTGTTGTATTGGAAGAACGGTTTCAAACACTAAAGAGGAACAAAGGAAGTTCGGGCCAACACTGAGCTGCTGCATGGATAATTTTACTTGATAGGACTTTACTGTTGTGGTCGTAGCCAGGTTATTAGCAGTGTCCGTGGAGCCCAGTGGTAGAGCTAACATGGAGCTCCAGAAGTCAAACATGTTGTATGAATGAGTGACCCGGGCAGGGAGAGGCAGGTTTGGACATGGAGAACAGTTTCCAGTATAAACAGCCAACGTTCAGATTCTGTTATACTAACAGGAAATGAGGACCAACACATTGACGCGCGCACACACACACACACATAAATATACACTTGTACAAGACTCCAGTCAACAGGACCCCATACACAAACACAATCACAGACACACACAAATATCATAAAAGCAGTTGAAAGCCGGACAGCTGGATGGACTGGCCTCTCCAAGTCTTTGGTCTCAGCAGCTGTTTGATCCTCAAAGAAGCCATTTTTCTCTCGATTGACTTCTAAACAGCGCTGAAAACATTTAGTCATGGTAGGAAACTCTGGCCAAACTGTATGAGAGGATTTTTCCAAACTTCTAGCAGCTACTCCCACCATGTAACCAATCAATTTTTCATTTTAGAATAAAAAAAACACTGTCACCAACTTGGCTTCCTGGCGGGCGTAAGAGCTGCAACCAACATTTAACAACATTTTGGCAGCAAAAAGAGCAGCAGACAGACCACACTGGATCTCTTTGTCTCTATCCTCTGCAGCATCCTTTTCTCATTAATAGTAATCAAAAAACATTAAAAAGCCATAAAGAGGAGCTGCTGTATTGTCCCAAATCTGGAGCCCACATGTTTAACTGTTTAGTTCAGTATCATACCACTGTAAACAGTGAAGTATACTTTCAGTCTTAAGAGATTTACAGGGTTTTTTTAAGCTTCAAACAAACGTAATTTCCCAATGCACACGAATGACATTGCATATAGTATACTGGCCCTGCTTCTGTCCCATCGAGGACTCAATACTTCAAGGAATTATATTCAGGTACTATTCTTAAGTAGAAATTGGAAGTTTAATTTGTGGTGCTACTGCGTAGTTTACTGATATCACTTTATACTTTCAAGTTACATTCACTTGGAATCAGGCCGACGGTAGACGGAAAACCGGATATTATTTTAGTGGACGAGAGCGGGACAGTAAAATTAGGTGAGGCGGGCAGAGAATACTGGCAACGGTAACGGCAGACGGCATCGCTGTCCAAAGCTAAAATATTTGAATTTTTTGACTCTTTAGGTTTATGCAACGAAACCACTTAGTTAGGTTTAGGATATAACTGCATGATTGGGCTTAAAACTACTACAGGACACAAACAGTGGTCTCCTGGATGAAAGCCCTGTGTTTACTCACTAGTACTGAGTACCGGCACTTCTGATTTTTGTCCACGTGAGTACCCTTACTTCTTACTGCATACTGCCACCTCATCGTGAGTCAAGCTGTCCCTGTGTAAACACATAGCTTGCATAATGAGAAAACAGCACTGAAATTGCCTTTGGTATTCCTTCTCATTTTCCAATTTAATCTGTCGGCCAACAGATATCATGTTTTAAGTTGGTTTTATCGTAGCATATAAGCAATATTATATTTGTGTACAATGTCATTGGTATCAAAGCTACATAAAATGTTTTTATTAACCAAATATACATGTACAAACTGTGGAAATGAATGTCATATGTAGGCCTAATGTGTATGTAGAGAAATGCAAACAAAAATACATTTGAAGTGGGGTTTATTACCAAGATATACAGTGTGTATAAATATAAATATATCCAAGACACATGCAAAGATCATGTCATGAAACTACTTAATTAGGGTACTGGCACCTTTTTTGGTCCAAATCAGGCACTGGTAGTGATGTATGGAATTCTGACTTGCAAACGCAATGCCTCGCTATTTTTGTCAAAACTCAATTATCCACACACTTGCCATCTCTGCTATGATCCCTGCTCTGTGCTCAAAAAGTTTTGTTTGTGCTCAACACGCACAGCATTATAATGTGTCACAATTTCAACGCATTAGAGACGAAGGAGCCGATTAGATAAATCAATCCAATTGTAAGCAGAAGATGCAGATAGATGGAGCAGAAAAATGTGTTAACAGCCGGAGCAAGACACTGCATGCTTGACTGAAGTCACTGAGTGCCTCCCCTCCGCCGGTTATTTATTTGTCTGAGCTATAATTAATGATGGTGAAGGTGAGGGGGTTGTGACTATGGGAGGAAACGCTATCAGTAACAACATGTTTAAGGTGGTAGACACTTATCAGTAGAAGGTTGCGGAGACAGAGGCTTTCATTAAAGAGATAAAAAAGGACTGCTTGACTTATTTCTCACTAATGTCAAGGTATGTACCTTGTATTGAGGATGGTCATGCAGCTATAAAGTATATAGAGGACAGGAAATTTCTCTCTTTTTCTTTCTGACTCATAGGTCTTTCTCTCTATCACCAAACACATACACTCTAAGTCCATAAAAACAATGTGAAGACCTCTGACCTTTCAACCTCTACCACTTTTTGTCAAACTCCGTTATGTTTAACAGACGCAGACAGCAAACATATGAGTTGGAACATGTGTGTGTGTGCATCTTTTGCTTTGTAGATACCATGGGATACAGCAGTAATCCGTCTAATTTGACACCAAAAAACTCTGAACCATAGAGAGACGTGAAGGAATGCAGAGAGATGCATGTGTAGTTTAACATAAGGAGACAAACATCTCTATCTTTTATTCACACAATATCTCACATATAAACACACACATACATGCTCTTTATGGCTCCTTTGGCACAAGTAAGGTTGAGTTACACACATCCTGTTTTAAGACCTGTCTAATAATGCGTTGTGACCTCCTCTCTGCTATGGACAGTACAGTAGCGCTAATGCACCTAGCATCCAGAGTAAACACCTAATAAAACTGATATAAGACACCCAAGACACACCTGCCACTTCAAACACAGTGAACATATACCTATAGACACACACACACATTCTAACCCGTTCCAGATGGCCGTGACTGTCAGACTTCTTAACAAACAGACACAAAAAGTCACAGTACTTTTACAACTCGTACAACAGTGTCTTCTTCTTCTTGTGTGTGTGTGTGTGTGTGTGTAAACCAGTAATTAGTGCCAGTTTATGTATTCTGAGCTCCTCTAAAGCCACAGAGGGCTTCTTCTACAACTGGGACCAAATTTAACGATGTCTCAGTACATCAAAGAAAAGAGACTTCATTACAAAATCTCTTCCTTCCCTCCTTAATTTATTCCTCCTTCCGTTATTGCTTGCTTTCTTTGGTTGTGTTATCATCTTAACAAGACTAAGAGTCTACAGCCATGTTAGCAGCTCTTAACGTACACTCACCGGCCACTTTATTAGGTACAAGGTGTACCTAATAAAGTGGACGGTGCTAGTACCGGGTGGTCTTCTGCTGCTGTAGCCCATCTGCTTCAAGGTTGGACGTGTTGTGCGTTCAGAGATGGTATTCTGCATACCTTGGTTGTAACGAGTGGTTATTTGAGTTACTGTTGCCTTTCTATCATCTCCAACCACTCTGCCCATTCTCCTCTGAACTCTGACGTCAATAAGGCATTTCCGTCCACACAACTGCCGCTCACTGGATATGTTCTCTTTTTCAGACCATTCTCTGTAAACCGTAGAGATGGTTGTGCGTGAAAATCCCAGTAGATCAGCAGTTTTTGAAATACTCAGACCAGCCCGTCTGGCACCAACAACCATGCCACGTTCAAAGTCACTTAAATCCCCTTTCTTCCCCATTCTGATGCTCGGTTTGAACTTCAGCAAGTCGTCTTCACCACGTCTAGATGCCTAAATGCATTGAGATACTGCCATGTGATTGGCTGATTAGCTACTTGTGTTAACAAGCAATTGAACAGGTGTGCCTAATAAAGTGGCCGGTGAGTGTATATCCTCATACAACGGATTGTATGATATCAAGATATTCTTAATTTTTCGTGCATTCTCCTATGAATGTCCAGAAACATGAGCAGTGCAGAACCTGTTTAGGCAACAAAACTACTTGGGTTAGGTTTAGGAAAAGACCTTGATTTGGATTCAAATAATTATGTTTGTTACATAAAATAAGTAGGCTACATTTGTTACGTAACTTATGCATGTGGCGTTAGTTAAGTACATAAGTTAGGTAAGAAAGTAAAGTCAACATAAGTCAACGTTGACTTGGTTTCACACGGAACTCAAATAGCAATCACTGGGTGAAAGCCCTGGGTTTGTTTGACCCGTCCATTCACCCTGACCTCCTGCCTATATGCAGGCAAACAAAAACACTTGCTTAGGTTTAGGCAACAAAACCACTTAGTTGGGTTTAGGAAAAAAAACTCTTAAAATTACTACGTTTGTAAAGTGAAAGTGAAACTTATATTGTTGAGATATTTCAGTCTTGACCAAAGTGGTGGATCAACCTACAGACGGGCATTGCCATCTCTATAGAGCCAAGCTGCTAGCTAAACTCACTCCAGCAAACAGTTGCACTACCTGCTTTTACTTTGTCAGGTCTTTCTTTCCTGTCGATGCTTGTATAACCATCATTATCTTAATCTTCTTCTCTCTCCCCCCTCCTCTTTCCATCTGCTGTGAAATACAACATACAACATATTTTAACCTCCTCCAGGCTGACAAACAGAAAGCTGAGTCAGCTTGTGAGGAGGAGAACCGTCTCAAGGTGCTGACACATTCCTGCACACTGGTTCCATTCATTATGTTTTTTTTTTTTATGCTGAAACTTTACTCCATAATGGTTTGTTTCTTTTCATTAGTTGGTTGCTTCAGAATCTCCCTTTCCTCTTTTCTCTTGTCGTAAGCATGGTCATAATTACATGAACACTGTCCTTCCTTTGTTTTCTTCTCTTCTCTCATACTCCCCTCTCGTCCTGCATGTTTTACACTTTCCTCCCTATCTCCTTTTATTTTCCTAAACTCCATCTCCTCCTTTCCTCCCTCTGAATTACCAGCACTCATTAAGAGATGAAGTCCTGCCTCAATGTTCCTCCTTCACAGAACAATAAAAGTCTTCTGAAAGCTTTCTCTGTCATGCACCTCTCTGTCTCTTCACTAAGAATGATTGGTCTTATTCAGACTTCATTAGAGTTAATAATGGTCTTTAGTTTATTGTATCTTCTCAGGGATGTGGGGGAGCAACGTGGCACTAAACTGTCCAAGTATGCCATTTACTGTACACTTAGTTTGTTATACTGCTGGAGGCACATTTTGTACTTTCTGTCACAACATGTGCCATTTGGGGACTGCTCTTAAAAAAGGGGGCCGCGAATGCATTAATATTTTGTATCCTGGGTCTCAACTCATTAAAATGTCTTTCTATAAATTAGGCAAGAACTGGAAGAGACAGAAGAACCACTGAGAGCAGAGCGGGATTCAGCCAAAATCTCTGAAAGCTCCTACACCAACTTGACAAGCCTGGGACACATGTGCCAGCTGCTTCTCTGCTCTTCACTGGAGGCATTCTGGCAAAACGCATAGAGCTGCTCAACGGCATAGGTCAACGCAGTCACCTCATTTATGGAAAAAGCAGGGTCTGTTGAGTTTGTTTTTGACCACATTGTCTGTCAGAGTTCAAGTTTATGAGAATCCAAATGGAAAATACCAAGCTGGTAGAATAAAAGGCTGCCAAAACTGGCAGGCGGTCAGGCCATGGGCAAACAAATCCAACAGTCAGCAAACAGGACAGGACATTGGCAACACAGTTGGTACAAAGTGCGGGCAGGAAACAGGTCTTGACGGCTACAGCAGCAAAGCAACATAGACAATCGTGCAAAGACTGGCTAAAAAAGAGGCTTATATGAGAAGCAGTTTGGTAGGCTGGTGTCTGGATCAGGTGATCTCTCGAGAATGGAAACTTGAGGACTATAAGAAGGCGAGTGAGGCAGCACTCGGTATAAAAACTTCCAGATTAGGAGCGGGAAAGAGAAAGTGTCTCTCGGTGCGTTCAGATTTCAGACACACATATTTTAACAACCAATTCTCACTCCCAACTCGTCAAATACCAACGCTTGGTCAGTGACCCTCGCCGTCTGAAACCAACGCACCGAGGCACCCTTTAGCGTCTGTATGAGACGCACCAGGCTTTCAACTGACTCCAATGTAAACCTATCCATGCAACCCACTAGATGGTCATATCAGCTGACATATTATAAAGACTGAGAAAGTCCGCTTTAGGGAGGAGGTCGGGGTAGATGGTTGGGACAAACAAACACAGACTTTCACACAAGAGATCGCTGTTCATGTCGCGGGTGAAACCAAGTCCAACCAACGTTGACTTCCTTTACCTTAGTTTTGTTATGTAGCTTGCTTACTCAACCAACTATTTTAACCCAAACTATGATCTTTTCCTAAGCCTAACTAAGTACTTGTGTTGCCTAAACCTAACCAAGTAAACCTACATCGGAAGTTTATTTTGGAAAGACACTGTATGCGTGCAACAAGCAGGAATTAAAAGTCAATGGCTTACCTGTGGTTCCTTCCCTGTTTGAATGCAGTCCTCTCTGTTGCCGGGTAATGGAGGCCAGTAGATCTATGAAGGAAGAGAAAAAAAGAAAGATGGAGGAACAGAGAAAGAAGAAAAAAACGATGATTAATGACCTCATATCTTTGAAGTAATGCAAACCATTACCCTATTGAGCCATATTGCAAAATGTAATTGCCTTGTTGAACCCACACAGGCTTTATGTTACTGATCTGTTAATGCAATCAAAACATAATAATCAGCCCGTGTGTTGTTAGATTTGAATTATTTTCCCTGCAAATGAACTCTACAGCAATTAGAGGCACATGGAGCAGAGCAGATGCTCTACGTATGACGAAACAAAAGCTTTGGAATGAAGAGACGAGGACCTTTGGCAAGTAAAGCTGACATTTTGATTGAGAGATGACAGACACATTTATCATTCTGGTTATTCCAGTTGTATAAATGGTTGGTTCATCCAAATCACACAAAAAAAATACAAAAACAAACATATTTTCTAACATACCTCTATTTGAAGCCAAACAGATGATTTAGATTTTATAAGCCCAGGTTTTGAGATGATCTGTCTCTGATATTTCTGCCTCTATTTCAGTACAATGGAGGTGAGCACATCTGGAGACAGATGTGCATCTCAAAACCAAAACTATCTGCATGGTTATATACGATTGCATTAAAGCAATAAACTGTTTTTGTTTTTCATACTTTGGTTGAACTTTACCTTTATCAAGGAAATAAAACACATTTAAATTGAAATTTACAGCTAAAACCAAGCTTAAACCTTAAATACCACCTTAAATATTTGAAAGTGGGTTTTTTTAATAGCTTTCTTAATACCAGAACAGGCTATAGGGATGGGTGATGTGGCCAAAATCTTCCATCACGATATAGATCATTTCATATCTCGATAAAGATATATATCACGATATAGCATGTTTTCTGGTAATTAAATAAATAACTAGTCTATATAAAATAACCACCTGGTAAGCCTATTATTGTATACTCTTGTGTGAATTAAATACTTGACAAATGGAAAAAGTACTGAGTATTTTCTCATTTTAAGAACTTGATTGCAAAATTAGTTTTAAGTGATATTATAGAGAAAAATATATATATATATATAGGCCTAGCCTATATCGCGATAGTAAAGATATAAGTATTTTTTCCAGTTTAATTACTCTTTTGGAAACACTCTTGCCTATTATGGACAATACGTACTCAACAGCATCCAAAACAGAAACAAAGAGGATCTTTGTGATGCTGTGAAAGACTCTATACTCGCTATAGATGTAAAAGTAAAAGTCTTGACTCCAGAGACTCGGTCCCCTTCAGTGTCAATCTTCTCTTTTGTGACTGAAATGAAATTAGACCTTTGGCTATAAACAAGCAGGAACGCTTTGCTCAGCCAAACCTTCAGAGTATCCTAACAAGACCATCTGGAGCTTAAAAAAGAGAGTATAAATAAATGAAACTCTCTTCAATTTTCAACTCAAGTTCTCACAGTAAAGATCCAAGATTTCCTGATTAGGAAAGCCCCAAAGTCTTCCTCTCATTCCGCCAATTCATCAAGGTGAAGAGGTGAATCTCACAAAAATTGGAATATAATTTGGACCTGAAACAATGGGGCTAGTTTTCACGCTGCTTTCAGCAAATGAAAAATGAAATCCAATTGCCACTGAGGGGAAAGTCTGTGTCAGTATTGAGACAATTACGTAGTTTTGTGCAGACGACCAGAGACACAATAACTCTTTGTCTGGAAACTTTGTTTTGGCTAACAGGGAGAAAAGAAACCAGAGAGGAAAACAAATGATCCTGAGTTGCATTACTGTTACTGATTATGTTCAGTGGAGAGTGTGTATAGCGGCCATTGTGGTAGCTATAGGGGGTTTTAAGAGTGTGTGTGTGAATGGGAAGTGATGAAGTGATAGAAACAGAAATAGAGAGAGTTGAAAAGATGAGAGAAAATTATGAGTTCTCCTCCTTTGCTTTTCACACCCTGAATTTCATATCAGCAGTAAAGTTTGAGTTGGATTTTATCATAAACCCCAATTCATCACAGCCAGCACAGTGGGACTCACTGTAAATCAGGACGACTGAAACCTGGCTCACAAAGATTCAGATTCTTTGCATTGATAAAAGATGTGACAATGGAGAGCCTGGAAATACTTTAACCATCCTAATATCATAGAAAATGACAAACATTAATAAAAATCCAACGTATACAATGAAAAATCAGACAGGATATAAATCAAATTGAGGAGTGTATTGAAGACATCTTCATGGCAATGCAAACTATTGGCTCAAAGGAGGTATTTCATATCAACTTTGGTGCAACTACAAATATTTGTAGTCTATAGACTTACAGTCTTATTATGTAAGGAAAAACCTACACAAATACTCAGTTGCACACATAATTTGAGAATGTCGGTTTTCTATGTATTTTTTTACTAATACTACCGGTATATATTATATATTGCCACTTTAGTTGCTTCAGGCAGGATAATAGGTCTAATTTGAATCATCCTATAATATCATATTTGCAATATATGTTTTCTAACAACACATTCTGTTCATCTTGGAATTTCTTTAATTTGATAATGTGATTTTTTAGAACACGTTGATTTGCACTTGATTTGATTAACCTGAACAAAAACAGTGTTGCCTTGGCAACTGATATTCCCGCCTGACTTAATTGTATTTGACCTTATTAGGAATATTTGTTGAGATACTTTTATAATACCTTGAGTACAATTATTAGTTAGAGAAGATTGCTACCACTCATATCTGTGTAGTAAATATGAAGCTAGCAACTTAGTATATTGTATCCAGAATAGGACTATTTCTTGCCTGGGACCAATAACTTCCTGGGGTCTCTACTCGTTGCCTGGTCCGGCTAAGAAATAGATCGACACATAACCCCCCGGTGAATTGTTGGTTTTACACTTTGGTTTTTGTGGAGGGTAAACAAACAAGATACAAATTGCTAGTGAGCTTTAGAGTTGCTGGTAAGGGTGGGCGATTGGACGAATATATTGGCTATTGGCGATTGTCTGAGTACATTGCCAAATGTTGTTTTTTTTGGACTGATTTTTGTCCTTTTATTTTGCTCATTTCATGATATGTCTCAGAAGAATGGGTGAGAGCCACAGCTCAGGAGTTTTGGTTTGTTTCTTTCACGTTTGAATGAAGTGTGTTTTATGATGAGTTAACAAGGCAATTAAGTCTTAGTTCGGTGAAAATGAGAAACTTGAATTCAGATGGTGTAAGGTCAATTGAGTTTGTTACTGTTGGAATGAGCCAGGCTGCTTCCTCCTGTTTCCAATCTTTGTTCTAAGCTAAATTAGCGAGCTGCTGGCTGTAGCCTTATATTTACTGTGCCACGTCTGTGCACTCTTAACAAGAAAGCAAAGAAGTTCATTTCCAGAAAATGTAAAACTATTCCTTTAGACAGCTCCACCTTCACACCGTCTGATTAGAAGGTCAGTCTGACACCCAGTCTGCTTGTATCTAACAATCTGGCTTGCAAGTGTGGGAATCCATTAGAAACAACAATTTGTTTCAAGCCTGACTGAAATGAATAAATAAATTAGGGCCGGTTTAAACTTGGCTCTGGATCTCTGGACCAGTTTCTTTGGCATGATGCTGAACTGATAGGAATGCGTGCCTGTCGAAAGGCCTGGCTAACACACACAGTCTGACCTAAAGCAGGCTGATAGTATGCCTGACTGACACTGATGTACTGTGAAATCAGGCCCTGCACGTCTAAAACTTGGCTGGCAACCGTCTGGAGTCAGTGTACTGTAATATTCATCCATCGTCCAAGAGTCTCGCTCCGCACGCTTTAGGAAACATGGCCGACCTCCGCCAGCCGTACGCTCCTTCCTCTGTTTAACTGTTTCTTGACACTTCATCAGTGAGACTCTGCCTCTTCAAAGTGCTCTTTAATTTTCAATCCACCCTCAGATATAAATCACATTTGTTATGTCTTTGAACTTGGAACAGTGTTTATGTGAACTGCAGAAAAATCTCTCCAGAGCTGGAAACAAGCGAGCCAAGCAGGATGGTCACGAACACAGTCCTTCCTTTTAACTTCAAACTGAACTTTAAAGCCCCGGTGACTAAACAGGATCTTCACAAACATTATCTAGCTCCAGACAGACTACTGTAGAAGTCAGCCAAAATCATGAAAAGATAGAAATCATCAAATGACCTCTTTGTTCATGTGCCAGCTACTAAACAACCTGCATCACATCAAAACCCTCCAGTATACTTCACACTTTACTTTATACTCAGATTATACCAACTGAGGAATATAATATCATATAAATGCATTAATTTTATCAGATTGTTATATGATTTCCGTAAGCCCTGTGGCCATGAATGTCCCAATCGTGTTTATGTAACTGTTTAGTATAATAGCTGTGACCTAAGCTACCGTATGTAGCAAAATCATGCATGCTGATGTAAGCAGATGCTTTTCCATTTCAGTCGACTCAGTTGTAATTTTCGCACAAAACCATCTGTCTTCTTTGTCAGCTCAGTGTTGCTGAGCCAAAGCAACATTTGGCAGAAGCCGACAGATTGAATCATGGGACGCGATGAGTTTATTTTCGACTGAATCGGGATGCAACAAAGCTAGAGATGCCTGATTTAAATATTGAACATTATAAGAATCTTTGCACTTTTCAGTCCAAAAACTTGAGAAAAAAGTATATTATCTGGGGGGAAGGTTTAAATTTCAACACAACCTTCTGCTTTTATTAGCATGCCACTTTTAACATGTTCTTCTGAGGCCAAAGGGATTACTCTGGAGTTAAGCTACACACAGTAAGCTGGGCCAGAAGCCATCTCCAAAATCACCAAGGAGGCACAACATAAGATACGCTGCACGCAAGCAAACACTGAACCAGCTGCCTGAATATGCTGGAACGTATTAGAGGTGCCAACCACATTTACATGCCAAAAGAATGAAACCATCATTTGATATACAATAATCAAATATGGTATATCAAATACCAATCATGCCTGCTAAAGTGGAATATTTACTCCATCATATGAAACATTTACATGAACTAAATCACTATTTTATTTTAGTTATTCCTGGTAAAAATCACTAAGCCAATTGTTCCACTTCCCAGATGTGATTCAGTAATAACTGGATCCAGTTTGAGCAGAAACACGCTGGGTGCACTGATTTAATGCCATCTGACTTGCTTTCAACCAAAGCCTCGTGTTTAGGGTTACACCTTACTCCCATATTTCCACTTTTACTACACTGCTGCTCAGAGTTATAGTGGAAAGCGTGGCAAACTAGGTTTTTTATGACAAAAAGATAATGTGGCTGGAGTTTGAGCTGGACAACAACCGGCTGGTGTAATATATTTCACAGAGGTTTACAACTTCATTCTGGTTGTGAAAACTTCAGATGCACAATAAGAAGTTTGAGCATACCACAAGGCTGATAAGCCAGAGGAATGCAATGAATGAAACAATTGTTATTTGCTTGGCAACCAGTGGAAACATTTCAGTCACATAACATTATTAGTCAGACTTATTCGTGGGTGTTTCTACAGCTGCAGTAGATACCGAAACAAAAAAGGTGCTGACAGGATGACATTCAACCCAAACACATGCACATCTTTACAAAATAAATTTAAAGTAATAGTTACACATTTTGGGACATAGACTTATACAATTTCTATCCGAAAGTGAGATGATAAGATCGATACAGCGATGGTTGATGGTGTTGCGGTAATGGAACTGGAACAGAGACATGGTTATCCTAGCTTAACATAAAGAGTGGAAGCCTAGGGGAATGGCTAGCTCTATCCTGAGTACAAAAATACACCTACTAGCACCTTTAAAGCTCACAATTAATATGTTGCATCTCATTTTTGGCTGGACTGCATTGGGGCAGCCCTACAAACGCAAAAGTCTGTCACTGAGGGATGAAGTTATACGATTGGTCGGCCGAGTGTTGGAGCTTCCTCATTGGCCGTTGCTCTTTCAAAATTAAAAGACCTTTGTTTACGTTATTAGGGGGAGGGGCGTGTCAGCGCATTTCCACCAGATCCAGTGACGAAGGGCGTCTCAACACTTTCCATTCATTTCCTATGGAAAGCAGGAGAAGCAGTCGCCCAGTGCATGGTGGGAGTGTTGCGGTGAGTTGGAGAGGGTCTGTATTTGCATAAAGTTGAAAAATCTCAACTTTATGCAAATCAGCCCGTCCAGCGCGACATGTCCGACTCACGAAACTTGGACCAAGCTTTCAAACTAGACGATCTAGTTCTAAAATGAAACAAGATTCAGCAGTGGCATCGCCTATTTCTTGCTTAAAATGTTTTCAGAAGTAGATTTTGGTGTATTGTTTAAACTGAATAACAGAAAGTTTTCAAGCAGGCCGCCATGTTTCCTGTTTGAAACCATAAGGAAAAAACCAGGGACCAATCAGGTGCATTAGAGGGTACGTCACTGCTTGAACGACCAGTTGAGTGGAGCAACGCGTTCCCTAGTGTCCTCGCCGGACCTGGTGGACATTAACCTCTGGATTTAACATTATAGACATTACCACTGACTATATGTGAAACAATTTAGCCACAAATTCACAGACTGACCGTACACGGTCCAGCCATATACTCGGTTTTGACCGAGTCTCGTTTAAATCTGTACATAAACAGAAATGTAAAAATTACAGTTTGCATTTTTTACGTGGAGTTTCGTGGTGTATTTTTGAACTTGGGAGAGAGACAGGTTAGCTGATTCCTCCTGCTTCCAGTCATTATGCTAAGCTAGGCTAATCGACCCCTGGCTCTAGTTCAGCTGCCCTACAGTTTTCGACATCAATGCTGGTTGTCACGGCAACATTAATTCAACATCAACATGTGTTCTTGGAGTGATAATTTTTTATATTCATTCAGTTCTTCTCTTTTTCTCCTTCTTTCAGCGCTGGTTTATAGAGGAGTATTTGACAGATGTGTCATCTTGTAAACCTTTGTTTCATTGAATTGGCACCACGGATGGATTTCATAACGGCTGGCTCCGATAAAAGCCCGGGCATTAAGGCGCACACAGCTTGCCTTGAAGCAGACCAGAATATCAGCGAGCTTCATGTGTGATCGTCAGCCAAGACGGAGAGCAGTGAGAGGAGGCTAAGAGAGGAATTAAAGGGAGGATGAGGTGGGCGACATCTGGCTCTCTGTTTACTTAAATTCCCTGTTCACCCATTCACTTTGTGTCATCACAGTGTCTTTGACCCATGAATGAGCGCAGATACACTCACATGCACATGCACACACTGCTGCTCTTAGCTAAAGCGCTGAAGCACACTAAGGTTTTCTGTTTTAAAGAGTTATTTTTATTCTGCGTTTAAACCAGTTTATTGGAGCACAGAGTAAACTGGGCGCCCTACTGGAAAGTGAAATATGAATTAATAATATGCTGCATATTTTCCCAGAACTATTCTTCTACAGATACACGTGGAACTGAAATACAATTTTAATTTAAATCTGCTCATTTCCCTAGTGTCAAAGCCTTCTAATAAAAACTCAAAAGATATAACTCAAAGATAAAATAACTCCACAAATCACAGCTAAATGTATATCTACGTCTTCTGTTCCTGAATAAAAGACATGAAATATGAATTCCACTCTAATATGAGATATGTGTTTTTCCATAATTGTTAACTGCCGAATGATTGCATCACTGTGACATAAACTCTGTGATTCTTGAAATAAATAAACTTTATTTAAACAGTTAAGTTTCCAAATGAAAGATCCAAAATCTGAGATGGTGATAGCATTCTTCGCTCTGTTAGTCAGACTCTCAGTGTTTGATGACAGTGGACATCTGCAGCTCAGTTATCAGATCTGACTTCTGGATCATAATTAATCTCTCGTGTCTTTCTGGTGAGCCAAAGAAACTGTAACTCTCGCAGTATAACTGCTGTGTTTGACAAGTCTGAATGATAAATTAGATATACTGATTAAAGGTGACGTAGATGCAAAAACAAGGTTTGATTTACGACTAGCTGCACTTTTACAGGTTGTAGAAAGGTTTTGGCAAAAGAAGCAGAACATCATAATTTTGATTGTTTAGGTTAGAACAACTCTGTTTATAGGACAAGAGGAAGAATCGTACTGCAATAAATCTGTTTATCCACAAATTTGAATGTATACTAATCAGTAATGTATAAAGTCCAGTATTGATTGAAATTTGCCCCAGAAACAGCCAGTATGAATGCCACGATAATGCGCAAAGCCTTTAGTGCTAGTAATGTAGTATAAAAAGCGAGAAGGACCACTTACGGTGGGCAAGAGGGTAGGTGGATGGGTCCAACAAACACAGGACTTTCAAGAGACCGGTGCTTTGTTTTGTAAGTTACGTTAGTGATGTTTGTCACATGTTTTTAAGTGACGTGTGGCGTATTTTCTGTAATTGTGTTGTTTTCCGTACATATTTTACTTAGTTTACGTACTTATTTTAAGCCCAACATGACATTTTTCCTAAACCTAAATAAGTGGCTTTCAGGCCTGAACCTAAGTTTGTGGTTTTCTTGCTTAAACCTAATTGTGGAAAGCGTGCGAAAAGGCTAAAATGTGTACTCATGACACGCGGAATGTGTCTGTGTTATGTCGTGGTTTTTATACACCTTACTGTGAGAGCAGGTTGCCAGAAAACAGGTGTGCGATCCATTCATTTTTATCATTTTTTTCTGAAAACTGGGCTTTCCTGAAGCTTCATGTAATATTTTCCTCACTGTTTTCTGTTCCAGTTTCAGTTATGATGTAATATCATTAATATAAAATAAAATGTCTGTTCAGGTTTGAGTCACCACGTCTATGGTAGATTTATGAGTTTAAGAATGCTTAAACAGATGTTCTGCAAAGAGGGAATTCTGGAAAAAACACAAAATCGTACGCCTATCTCTTCAAGTCGTATATTATCTTTCACAGATTGAAACCACTTGCAGACTCACTGCAACTTAAATCAAAATGGAGCGATGAATGTAGACTGTACAGTAAGTAACCTTTTACAATGCATCAATCATCGGAGCGGAATACGTTGAATAACTTTAACTGATATTATTTATCGTCCTCACCTCTTTGGACTCGCTGCTGGCAGGTCCCAGCATGAGAGAGTACAGGATGTCTTTCCCTCCCAGGAAGAGGCGGTCACGGTACTCATCCAGGAAGACGGCGGTAAGAGAGAGATGGCCGTGATGACCGCTGAAGATAGACGACCTGTTGGTGGACAGCAGGTCTGCAGAGAGAGTGAGAGGAGAAGAAGAGGATGAGCAATGGCATCGGTTTTATTTTCACACAACGTGAAGAAATTCCCTTTAAGCAACAAAGCGTAAAATCCGAGCAGAAGATCGAACAGTGAGTTCAAAAAGTTATGATAGCGATGAAGAAGAGGGTCTTCTATTCTCACACAGGCTGCATCACTGATGGATTTAAAACTTATTTTGACGTTGAAGACTTAATGACCGCTGTGAGCCTGAGGGACGCTCACACCAACTTCTATCTACGGATACATTTTCACACCAGTTTAATCATTTAATGTTATTTGATAGCAAATTCTGCAGCCTGTCTGTCAGTGCTCAGCCATTGAATGACGTTAAGTTGGAACTCTCGTTTCATTCCTCACATGTTGGAAAGCATTTTGCTGGACATTAATGTATTCATCCATGAATGAACATTGGAAACACATGAAGAGACCGTTGGTCACAATATTATTGTAAGACGTTTTTTTTTTTTTAAACTCTTTTCCCAGGTCGCACCACAAGGGGAAAATGGTTTTCTGAGATCGAGCTTCTCAACACCTTAAAATTGTCTCCCTTGTGCTGCAGACTGTGCTGTACTGAAAGTGATATGTACATTTTCTCTTCAGTACCACTATAATCCCATGTCTCCAGTGGGAATCCATATGTAACATCACCTTTTGTTCCACTATACATCCATACAGCATCTGTCTCCAAACCCGCTCCTGTTGCTGCTGTCAACACGTCAGTCCTGCACATTAAAGGATGTTCCCAGAAAAGACAGAGGCTGCGGTCGAATAGTCAAAAAAATACTTCCTAATGTCTTTTCCAAACCACTTTTCCTTGACCTCGATGAAAACGTTGAGATATGAGGAAAGATATGAAGGAGAATTCATAAGGATTGAGGAAAAAGACAAGCAACTGCATTTGCACTACACTGTGCAAAGGTGGATGTTGTTGTTTTTTTAAAACAGCTTTATTTATAACACATATAAAATATGTACAGTGACAAACTCAATGCTGTATTCAAATAAGAGTTCCTGTCTAAAACAGAATCTCCTACTCACCTACCTAATCAGCCTACTGTCTTCAGTACGAATGGATGTTTTATACTCATCGTTTTACCATTTTAATTAAGTTTAAATAATCATAATAAGTAAACTGTGCTGACCGCCTGTTTACCCCAACAGTAGGTTACGTGTTATCAGACAGTCAAATGTCAGTCAGGAGTCGTTGAGACCTTTCGGTTCTGTCGTCCTCCGCTGTACAAACAGAAAGGCAAACGTTACGTTACTTATTTTAACCAAAACCATGATCTTTTCTTTCCTAAACCTAACAAAGTAGTTTTGTTGCCTAAACCTAAATTGTGTCCGTGGTGGTGGCACGTAATTCAACACATTCATTTAACGTGTAATTTAACACATTACGTGTCACCATGAGATACTAAATTTTTTAAGACGTCCTGGTCATTTCAGGTAGGCTATTTCTAACTTTCAAAAAATGCGATCCTAGAAATGCGGTGCTGAAACTGCAGCCTCCTCTACCGCAGGAACATTATATTGAATGTATCAGTGGGAGAGCGGGAGTCCGTCTGAACACACCTGGCTCTCCTCTCGGATCTGGCAGCAGCTTCAAAGTCAAAAGGTTGATGCAACGACTCTGCAGGAGCTGTAGAGACCGGGTTGAATTCAAGTTCAGCTAGACGCGGGGTGTCTCTCACACAGACACTTCCACAGCTTCGAAAATCTTCCACTTTCTTACACAAACACCTGTTATATCTGCCTCTCCTACCTTCCCTTGACTCTACTTCTGTATCACCTCTCTCTCTATCTCGCTCTGTCTGTCTGTCTGTCTAACGAGATGAGTAGAGAAGTACGTGTGTGAGAAGACGTCTTCGGTATGCCAAACTCTCGGTGGAGGAGGCTTCAGGAGGCTGAATCGGCTTTCCATCTACCTCTCATCACTCGTCTGTCACGCTCGATATTCCTCCCTCACTTTTTCACTCGGTCCAACACACACACCAACCTACACACACACACACGGTGAGAAAGTAGGCCCAGTCACTCAGCACTCAATTAGGGTATTGACTGAGTGAAGCTCAGGGGCCTCCTACCAGTGACACCCTGTCCATCACCGGGGGCCTTGCAGACACACAGATGATCTGTTTTTAGAAATCTCCATTTCACACACACCTGCACGCTCTACAGTAGATCAGCACGTTAACACACACAGCCTCACCCTGGATCACCTCATTACCAGAGCAGAAGTAACTTTGGCAGTAAGGGGAGAAGACTTCCAACAGTTTAACACTTTATCATGTTTTCTCTGTGTATCTACTCCCTAATAGCAGCAGCCACATCAAAAACCCTGAACCAGCAACACTGGCGAAACACTGTCCTCTGCTGAGGCCCACTGACATCAAAGTCTGTTAAACGCTGTTACACAAGATCCTCTGAAGACAGTGATGAGGGGAAGAGTTTTATACTGGATATAAAACTTTAAAGCTGCTGGCAGGAGAATAATGAGGAGACACACGAGCAGGAAGACATCAGATATACTCTGTAGGGAGAGAGTTAGAGGAAGTTAGAGAATGGAAGATAAAGTTGGAGAGGGAAGGGAGGGGGTTGGTGTTGTGGCTTTTAGCGGCTGGTAAAAGTCAGAAAATAATGAGTAGGAAGAGAGACGGGCAGGCAGAGAAAGCCACAAGACAGACGGAGAGCGCTGCGATGCATGACGGATTTATTGGGACTGACAAGGTCAGCGGAAAACATATGAGGAGACAGAAGAAGGAGATAAGCTTCAGAACTGTTTTATATTAGATTCTGGAGATATGTGCTATCGCGTAATATGCTTTCATACCAAATGTTTTATATTCTCAGTGTTTGAATGTACTGTAATTCATTATTGTGACTTTTGACAATGAATATTTTGGCATTTTTTGATGAAAGGCTGAAAAGGTTACAATACTACATAACACAAATTAAACCTTAACACTCATGCACTGATACCCTACATACATGTAGAGGCCGGGATATTACAGATGTGAAGTCTAATAAGTGTTTTCATGACACGGTATATCAGCAGCTCCACACACTGTCAGCTGATGACTGTCCGTCTCCACACGTATTTCCACATAGCTCTGAGCCCTGAGATGACCTCCGGCCGGAGAGTGAGTGACGAAGATTGACGAGTGGCGATACCATGTATGTGTGACGGGTAGAACGTGTGGTTTTGTATGTGTGCATGAGTGATTGTGGTGTGTGCTGAGTCCTTCAACAGATACTGTAGGTATTAGATCTAATGTTCAACGGCACCCGTCTTTGTTTAGACAGGAAGGATTGTGGAAGATAGATAATGTCAGGCTACTAGGGCATACCTGTCAAATCTTTGTAACTGATGTGTATTTAAGCATAAACGACTATCTGACCTCAACTAACAAGGTTCAGTAGCTTTGAGATATTTCTCAAAAAAAAATTTAAGAGAATTTACAATTGAAAATGAGCAAAAGAAGTAATGAAGTCGTTTAAAACTTTCAAAACTTTGGGGAGTCTGGTGGTATAGAGGTTGAGAAGCATAACAGGTTCAATGCTGGCCAGGGACCTTTGCTGCATGTCATACTCCTTCTCTATCCCTGCATTTCATGCCTTTATGTCTATTATCCCAATTCATGGTAAAATGCCAAAATAATAAAGAAAACTAATTTAAAAAAATGTAAACACTGCAGTATATTAACCTGAGTCAAGGTCTTGACAGTTAAGGCTGATGGTAATGTTATCAGTTTTGCAAGTATTTAGTCAGATAGATTTAGTATTGGACAAATTGAACTTTTGACTAAATGATGGCTCCAAAAGAAAAGTTAAGGGATCATCAAAGTGGTTAAAATTCATCCTGTGGGGGACATGAATGTCTTTACCAAACTTCACGGTCACGCAGCCAAGAATTGTTAAGACATTTCACTCAAAACCACGGACCGACCAGTATTTGTTTGCCGACTGCAGGTGTGCATTCTGCAGCCCAATTGTAGAGGCATATGAATGACACTATAACATGCAAGCATGTAATAAGAGTGCCGTTCTTGCTTTTGGCGTGTCATTTGTACGCCATGTAGTCTGTATTGACTGCAATGTAAACACATCCATGTAAATATGCTACTCTCAGAGCTAGTGACGTAGAATAAAAAAAGTGAGAAAGACTGCTTATGGTGGGAGGAGGGGAGGTGGATGGGTCCAACAAACACAGGACTTTCAAACAGAAGACTGGTATTTTGTTTTGTAAGTTACGTTTGTTTCCATATGTATTTTACTTAGTTTGTACTTATTTTAAACAACCATGAGGTTTTTCCTAAACCTAACTGTGGATGTTACCATAGTTTTGTTGTGTGGTGTACAAATGACATGCAAAAAGGCTAAAATGCATCCTCATGACACGCAGGATATCCTTGTAATATTGTGTCATTTATTCGCCTTCCTGTGAGATCGGGTTGGCATTCAGACAGGTTGTTTGATCACTTATCTTTGGTGTGGACAATATTTCCAAAGATCCGGTTTCCTGAACTTTCATCCTTAAATGGAGTCATTATCTGATTCTCTCTGTCAGGGTCCAGATTATTTTTTTTTGCACAGTGTACCTAGTGTCATTTATTCTCTCCCTTCATGCTGTATACACTCTCACAAACACACTCCGTCTTTTCCTCTTCTTTCCTCCTACTTTTGTATCTCGTAAATCACTCAGACGTCAACACAAATCTTCAAATAACAACAAAAATGTATGCACGTAAATACCACAGCCACGCAGAGGGGAGAGGTGAGCTAACAGCTTCCATCTGCAGCTTGTTATCACTCCGGCGGCTCATCGCCTCACTGTGGAGTGGAAACCACACCGCTGTCTCACCTCTCACCAACCTCTCTCTCTCCTGCTGTCAATCCATATGCACATCTCTCACGTCTATCCGTTTAACCTCTCTCTACACTCCATCATGCTCTTTCTCTTCTCTCTATCCGTCTTTAACTTCCTCTCTTGTTTCCTCTCTTGAAGTCGCTTCTTAATATGTCCCTTTCATCTCTAATGTCTGTCCATCTGTCTTCCTGTCTCTCTCCCCTTTAGATATTCCTCTCTTTTTATCCATCTTGTGTCCTTTAAGACCCCTATACATCTACAGCATCCATAGGGAACCTTCTACATCTGTCTCCAATGTGCCTCGTCTCCCTGGAGGCGGCCAACCGACGCTGCATTGACAAACAGCAGCCGTGCCAAAAACCGAAGCGACACGCGAGAGAGCATCTGGTTTCACTGTACGTGTCAAACCTCAGCTATCGCATCAGCCCGTCTCAGCCACTTCAAAGATGTGTATGCAGTAATTTATTCTGGGATGTGTTTATATTGTCAATGTTCCGCATAGTCAGGCTGAGGCATGCCCCGGTGTCTGTCAAATCTGTGAGTCAGACGATTCGGACCGCTGCTGCTGGAAGAGCTTTTTTGCTTATTTACATATTTTTATTTGATCTGCGAGCTTACATGGTCCTTTCATCATCCGATGATGTGTTAAAAAAAAACTTCTGATTCAAGATAAAAAAAAAGAGAAAAGATGTAGTGTGATGAAACTGAGGGCAGCGAGGGCAAAAGTGGTCAAAAACTTAGATTTACACTGACAGGTCTGGGTTCAAGAGGAGAAACAGATGAATAGATTTGAGCAGAGAATAAAAAAAGTTCACATCCAAATCTCATGCCGACATCTCGAATGTACAAATTGGGCACAGGCAGAGTGTAAACCGTGTTAAGCTGCAGACACACACACACACACACACACACGATAGTATGAGTGTTATCGTTGGCTCAGTGGGAGAGGGGGACACATCTGAAGCCTATTAGACCCCCTGTGCTACAAAATGCAAAACACACACACCATCATGGAATAATAGGTCCCTGGTTCAGTCACACCTATCCCCATCTCAGCTGACAAAACTCACTGTCAGTCTATATAATATAGACATTGCTATAAATATTATATTATATTATAAATATTGCTTTTCGACATTTTGTTTTCATGAGCTCTGACACACAAACACACACACACACTCACAAACAAATAAAGCCCCATTAGACTCATTACACCGCTGACAGCGTATCATTAGATCTCCGCTGTATATTGTTGCAGTGAGCCAAGTATTTCTGGAATCTGCCGCGTGCACAAAAAGTCATCTCACAGTGCCTCTCCTTCTTCTCCTCCTCCTCCTCCTCCTCCTCTCCCAGGTCTCATATTCAATCTCATCTTCTTCAGTTTGCCTCCTTGCATGCTTCTTTGTGAGATGTGCATGTAATATGTGCATTATTAGGGTTGGACAAATTGCCTACATTATGAGTCGCTTTCTGACCTATAATTACTGTATATACTGTAATAAAGAACAGGAAGAAAATGCAAAGAAAACAATCATGCCAAACTGTTATTTTTACTCTACTGTTGCATTTATTGTTTTCTAAGTAAATGTGACAATTTATCTTTATTTAGGATAGGTCATATCATTCATACCTGAATATTGAGTGTGTTGATAAATGTAGGAAGTCAAAATACTAAACACAAGTTTGATAACAGCGTCGGAGTTGTCGGATTAATGTAGCCTACTTTTTGAGAGATCCTTTGTATGGGAAGAGGATTTACTTGTGGGGAAAGAAACTGAACTGATCTGAACAAACTTCTATATTTTGTTATTTATTGCTGAATCCCTGAAAGGTGATGTTTTTTTTTGTTGAACTCTGGACTTTTGGTGAATATTATTGGGACTTGCATTTGATTATCTTACACTTCATTCCCCAGTTCCACTTTGTTTCAACCTATCCAACACCATCCAATCAAGTTGCAGGAGATAACCATAAAAAAATAACAATTACTGGCAATTACTCTGTTGTTAAAACTCAAAGTTTAGGACTAATTGTGACTTTCAAAACCGCTCGTTTCTTGCATACAGTCTCTTTACAAAATAAACTTCCAACGTAGGTTTACTCAGTTTTTTAAGTTTACTTATGCAACAAACTACGTGGTTAGGTTTAGGCTACAAAACCACTTGGTTAAGCTCAGTTTTTAAGTATTAATTGACAGCTATAGGACCTCCACATATGTGTGTTTCCATTGTTTAAATTCACAGGGGTGTGTCCAGGCAGAGATACCAAAGGCCAGATAACTCCTGACAGAGTAAATCCTGGGATTTCCTGCCAACCTGTTGCTGCTCCTCACTGGAGATGTCATTTCATCCGTGGAGCTCGCATTCTTGACACACTTGATCATGTGATAAAACCTCTCTCTCTCTCTCTCTCTCTCTCTCTCTCTCACACACACACTGACATATTCAAGGCTTCTTCTCTCTCCGTGTCGTCTCAGGATGCCTATCAGAGTTCCCGTTACCCGATCTTCCCTGCCGGGCCAATCAAAACACGGCGCAGGGTGTTACCTCATCACCCTCGATCCTCATCAACCCTCACCCTCCTCTGCCTCCCCCTTCCTCCCTCATTTCATCATCTCTCTCTCCCCTCTTTCCCTCCTTATCATCCTCCCTCCCTGACGGCCAGTTGTTTTCTCTCTATCCATCTTTCTCTTTCGTCCACTTTCATCTTTTTTTCCTTCTCATTTGTAATCCACTCTTCCTCCGTTACTCAAACGTACCATACACCTCTCTCTACTCCACGACACAGCCCACTCCTCTTAACCCGAGCTTTGCTCCGTCCTTTTCCTCATCCCTGCTGCTTTCCTTTCTTAATCTCACCCCTTCCTCCCTTCTTCACCTCAGAAATCTGTTATCCTCCCTCCTTACCCTCCATCCTTTCTCCATTTCACTTCATCATTCCTACCATGCTACACTATGTTCCTCTCTGAAGAAAGACCAATGATATTATATTCCCTCAGTCTCCTCTTAAACTTCAGTCTTTTATTATTTTACACGCATCAATCACTCCCTCAACGCCTCATCTGAGTCCTCCAGCTATAAAACTCTCTGTTGGCTGTTTCCTCACACACACACACACACTGTTAATTGAATGCAGCAAAGTTAAACAGCTGTTCTTCTGTTTTGTGTGAATTATTGTATATTATGTTGTATTTTATTGTGTTGTGATGTTGTATGGCTGCTACCACGGCCAGGTCTCTCTTGTAAAAGAGGTTTGCAATGAAATTCTGTACAGTACAATTCAATTGTTCTTCTTTGAGTTTAGTCAAAACTATTGTTTTGTTTTGTTTTTTACATAAAATCAATTGTCAGTTTGGTTATTTTTGTGAAACTTGATGTTAAACAAGTGTTGGTTTTAATCCAAAAACTGCAATTATGGAGATAAAAAAAGTTCCTGTAACACAGAGATTAGGATAAATTAACACAAACAAATGCAGTGCCAATAAAAATCTATCTTCTCATGTGTGTATGTTACTGACAAAAGAAGGGGAAAAAGGCCAATATTCAACTGTGAACGTCTGTATCTTAGAACAAGACGGATCACTTCACTAAAGTAAAAACGATGATTTGTATTGAAACAGACTGAAACGATCTCACTACACTTCAAGATTATTTGTACTTTGCTTTTAAGAAAATAAAGATGTCAGGATTAAATTATGGACTAAACGAAATGTTACAGCTGATGTTCAGTTCATGCAGCAGATAAAGTGAACACATTGGGAGGCCATGGTCAGACAACTGGTTGCAATACACATTGGGCAACGCTCTTCAGTTAAAATACAAACACACAGATGCACCACACATGCAAACACTGAGCAGAGCTCTTCCTCTGGTATCAGTTAATGCTGATTGTTTGTGTGTGATGATGTTTGTCAGCTGCTGTCTAATAGATACATCAGTCCACAGCGGAGTCCCTTTAACTCAGCTCTACTTGTCAGCAGCTCCAGTGGAACGAATTGATAGAGTTTGTTTCGGTGGCGGGGGGGTTGCAGCACCTCGGTGTGTGTGTGACATGTAATGTCTCCTATCCTGCATTAAAGAGGGTTCCCATCATCCCTGGCCTGGTTCTCTATCGCTTTGCATTGGTTCTGAGCCAAAGTGCCAAATGGTTGGACACTGACGTGAGAAGACAAAGAGAACCCTCTTTGTCTTTGCATGTGTGTGTATGTGTAATAATCCTAGTACTGTTTTTCTTTCTTTGTATGCTGGCTGCTCTCTGCAGGAAGGTCCAGCTGCACTGTGTATGTAATGCCCCGTAATCCTTTAATGTCTCCAGTGAAAGAATACACGAGCAGAGCTGAAGATGTTTATCCATCTCGTAGAGAGAAGGTGGTGGAGAGATGTTTCTCCGTCAAGTTGGAACAATAAGACTCACTATAAAACGCTGGCGAGGCTTCTGTCATTCAAGCACCACGCACGACCCAGCATGCACTTGGCGCACGGTGACGAACAGGAGGAGGCCAAGTTCAACATTAGTCCAACTAAGCTCAACATTTTCACAAGGTGTTATCGTGACACTGTGATTTGTTGAAAGTATTATAAGCTTTGGGTGAACTTGAACAGCAGATGGTCATGTAAGTTTTAATAACTTTAATTTTAATACTACATTCGCACATATCGGTGCTGTCATATCGCCCAAATGTTTGCTGGCAAGTTGGAGACATGAGGCACTAGCACAAGGATACTCGACTTGCTTTGCCAGGAGTCAGTCAATAAACACTAGCAGACATTCAGGACTCGGCTCGGACCACAGACTGTAAATAAGAAGTGGACGTAGTCACCGTGGACTGCTGTTTTGAAGCCTTGAGTTCGCCATTTTGGCCATCTTAATTTTTGGAACCAGAAGTGACATAAGAGGGTGAGCATGTCTGTAGAGAAGTGGTATTAGTTGCATAACCTTAAACAATCAAACCTAACATAAGTCATCTATACGCATGTTTTAATTTCCCTGTGGGATTGCTGAAGGAAAACAGGATTTGAACATTTCATGCACCCATTTGTTGCTAATTTTTATATTTCCTTCTATTTGAATTGTTCATATTTTGTTTCACTTTTGTTTTTCTTTTTTTTAACTATGTTGTATGTTGCTTTTTGTTTTTACTGATGCTTCTTGTTTCTGCACTATCCCCTTTGCTGCTGTACACTGCACATTTCCCCACTGTGGGACTAATAAAGGAAAATCTAATCTTATTTTATCTTATCTTATTTTCCCCGGGACAATATAATTTATCCACAAACAAAAATATGCCTTCAGATTAATTTCAAAGACTCCGTTGTCAATTTAAAAACCCTTCACATTGCAGCTTTTAAATGGTATTTGGAGCTGAAACAGAATGGAGACAACACGAACAGAACAGCAAAGACCAGAACAGACCAGAACAAACCAGAGTAGATAACAATAGATGAGATCGGTACCAGAGCAGAGGGGGGGGGGGGGGGAGGAGAGGGGGGTAAGACCTCTGGAGGACAACAGGAGGACAGCAGAAGGACAGCAGGAGGACAACAGCAGGGTGTGTCTGAGTGTAGAAAGTTTACAGAAATTGTTTTTCAGGACTTGAACCCCCTTGGTGAACATCCACTGCTGTGATTTGTAATGCTCGTGTTAAAACAACGACCAACGGCGTGGACACTGGAGTTGGTTTTGGCTGGCCTCTACACACACTCTCTCTCTCACACACACACACACATCTATTCTTTAACTTGCACATGCTAGAGAGTGAATAGCGATCTGACAAAGGACAGAGATACAGGATACTCCCACTATGTGCACAACACACACACACATCTCCCATAGCTCCCGTGTGTAAGCGGAGTACATAGTAATCTACATGACAGATGGTCAAAGCCACATTGTTGGGACTTGAACCGTCAACCTTTGCTTCTCAAAGGGACCAGTGTCTTTCAGCCTTCAGGTTAGCCTCTCTCTCCCTTTCAACCATCTATCTATCATCCCTCCATCTCCCTCATCTTTCTCTCCACTCTTTCAACCTTTGTTTCTCCATCCATCCATCTATCTCTCTCTCTGTCCGCCACGGAACCATGACCTCTTTTCATCTCTTTTCCCTCTCTTCATTCACTCTCTTCCTCTGTTTCTTTCACTCTTTCACAGCTCCATCATTTGTTTTCTCCCCACATTCACAGATCTTTAATTCATTACTTCCCTCTCTTTCCCCCTCTGTCCCTTTTCTCTTGAAATTCATTGATGTTTCCTCTCTTTCATGGACATTCCCCTCTTCCATTCACCGTTCGTCCCGTTGATTCAGGCCAGCATTAGGGGCACATGTTTTAATTCACAGTGCAGTCCCGGTTCAGGCATTTGAGCCTTGTAGAGGCCTGTGTGCTCTGACCTTTAAGGGGTATCAATGTTTCGCAGCAAAGCTAAGCCGTTTGAATCCAGCAGGGATTTATCAGTCTATCCTGGGACTTTAAGGGGCGAGGTGGGTGTTAGATTTATCTCCAAGGGGTAGATAGTAGGTGTCTATCAAGACGCAGTCCAGCCTTACAATTTATTATTTGTACAATGGACTTTTTAAGAGTTTAGCTATAAAGATGTACCAGGACTATGTAAACTTAGGTGCTAACTCCATCCAGAGACATCCAGACTCACTAGTGATGGCTGGACATCTTAAAGGATAAGGCCGGCCTTCGAATATCATTCTTATTGTCAACAAATTTAATGAAAAGACCAAAACCAACGATGTTCTAGTAGTACTTTCAGATGTCCCTACCTTTTCTGCAGAACTCAGAGCTTGTGTTGTGTTGCTATGGTTACCTAGTTTAATATACTGTAGGCCTACCAGCTGATTAAAAGGCACGGTCACACATACGCAAATGCAAGCGATATTCGCCTGAAAGCTCACCACACTTGAACTCCACTTCAAATGTCAAGATGCGAATCTGCTTCGCAACCGGAAGCGAATGTTTTTTTCGGCCCTTTGCTTGAAAACTGTAGAATGGAAGTGAACAGGAGGCGAATATTAATTTTGCACATGTGTGACCGTCCCCTAAGAGTATTGGGAAAACTGATTATATGATTATGGTATGCCTCAACCCTATCTATAGTGTTATTTAATTTCATAACAGGACAAACAATAGGAACAGTCAGCAGCGAGGTTATTCTTTATCAGCATGACACCATGGTTCAGCAAATAGAAACAATCAAGGACAGATGTTTTCACTTGCAGTGTTTGTAAAGGATTTCTCATCTGGGACTTCGTTGTTGGCTTTCTGATGGGTGAATTATCTCTTTTGTGTCTCTTTCTTTTGTCTTCCTTTCTGTTTCACTCACTCCGTCCTTTTTCTTTCCCCTCAAACATCACAGCCACCTTTCCTCCTCTCACCCCAGCTTCCTCTCCATCTGTGCTCTCTGATCTGGCCTTGTGTTTATCTCAATCCTTTTTCCAGCTCCCATCACTCACACATCGACTGTCAGTTCTCTCTCCCCCACTGTCTCTAATCCCTCCATCTGTGTGTTGTCTGTGATCTGGCCGGCCGGGTCGTCACAAGAGAGATGCTGTTGACACGACACACAAGTGACACCTTGAGACACACAGATGTCTACATCAGATGCAATTACTCTGTCTCTCTCTTTGACACACACACAGTTAACTTCAAACACACACTTCAACGGTTCAGCACACACCGATTTTTACATCAGAAGCAATACGTCTCTTTGTCTTTCACACACAGGCACATTTTGCACTTCATACACACCTACACAAAAATGCTTTACAGATCAAAAACGCCTACACACTATCGCCTCAGCAGACACAAATATCTGTATCCAACATACTCACTGTGCCTTTCTCTTTTTTCTCACACACTCACTCGTTCTTCACCCCTCACATCATGCCCGCGGTGTCAGAAACATGTAGTGAGTTTTCTCTGTCAGCAGCTCCACATACCAGACAGAAAACCTCTCCACGGTGTCTCTGTAGCCTCCAAACTAAATATGGGAGATTTTCCCAGATCGGACAAAGCACTTTTGTGTCCCTTCCTTTACAGTATGTTGGCTATTATATATAAAATCACTAAGTGAATAATATTTCCTGTATATGACCAGTTTTACGATAATGAAATACGAATAAAAATGCAATTTATGAGTAATAAACCATCTGGACTTAAATTACATCAAGTAAACAAAAGCATGTTTTTTGCTTATGATTTTATATTTAAGTACGATAACAAGCAGAGTCATTATGTTTTGATTATGAAAGTTGAATATTACTCCTTTGATGTGTGATTTTTCTTCTAATAACCGCATGGGTCGGAGTGGGTTATCTCTCTTATACCATGGCCAATCCCCAGCAATCAAAAGAGGGTATAGCTAATGAATGGATATTTGAGTGAATGGAAAAACTGATGTTTATTTGTTGGCAAATGGACATGATATTAGCGGGATAACACACTTCAAATTCATAAAGTATGTTCCATGATTGTAATGGAGCAGTTCTTAGCACCTGCGTCATCCATTACAATCATGGAACGTACAACTTTTCAGGAATCATCCATTACATAATACACACCAATCATCCAATCAGAATTTTGTATTCTATACCATGTTACATACTAATTAAAAGACTTCAAAGATGTACATATTCAATACCGTTATAAGGGTTTCCCAGTGGAAAAGTTTGGGACACAAACTTGCTTTAGAAACTTGTCGCTATAACATTAAGATGCCCTTCGTCTTTGCTTAAAGACTTTATCAAACTATTTCAACTTCTTTAAATACATCTCTGCCTCACGTAAAGTGGACAGCTGAAATCAATAAAGGATTACAACTTTCACCTGGACCAGGACTTTATTTTCAGACTGTTTCTTTTCATTCCCTTTGCTTTCTTCTATTAAACTATTTGGACTACGGTTCATGTACTGTAAACTTTAAATATTGGCTTCGGAGCCTGCGGGCCAAAGACCCTCTTGACTATACATTAAGAACTTACACAAACATTTGAAATTTAAACACATGTCAACCATTACTAAAACACTAAAACCTCTAAAACCCTCTCTTCTCTCCAATATTTCTTAGAGCTTAAGCTTATACACATCCTAGTAAAAAACATGTGCCTGACAAGCCAATTGGCTTGGTCACTAAAACCTTCAGGTTTCTCTCTTTTGTTTCCTCTTTTTCTTTCCTTTGCTGGGTTCTAGATCGGTCCAGAGGCCTGGGAGCACTTAAACGGAACTCGGGGAAAAGCAGGACAGAGGAAAATTGCATTGAACGAGCTATTACGCGGAGCAGGGAGGGAGAGTGATGGATGAAAAAGAATGGAGAAAGAAAGTAAAAGAGCTGAGAGATGAAAGGATGAGAGACGCCCTACATTTCAGCAGCTCCGGCGTCTCCAGCAGACTCCCGGTGACAGATTACCCCGCTCCGCCTAAGAACAACTAACACCCGTCTGTACGTGCGCATCTGGGCAACGCCGACTGAGAAAACAAACTCATTAATTCACAGGCTGTACGCGAAAACAAACAGAACCCTCCACTCTGAGAACTAATGCAATCTGATCAAAATAGGACGCTGATGTGCGCGTTGGTGTTTTCAAGTGCCCCCCTGCCTTTGGTGAGACAAAGTGAATATTGTATTAGATGGAGTGTGTGCGTTGTGTGTGTGTGTGTGTGTGTGTGTGTGTGTGTGTGTGTGTGTGTATGTATGTGAGCACACCAATAGACAGAGGGAATTCAAATGAATAAAGGAAGCAGGCAGATTGAAGAAAGAGGAAGACAAATGAAAGACATACAGAGACAGATGGAGAAAGGCAAAGAGTGATGCATGATGGGAGGTTGGTATAGATGTTTGGCAGAGGGTTGGGAGTGCAGCCAACCACACACACACATACATCACATACCTCAACGCCTCAATGTCACCCCGTAACACACACATTCTCACTTTTGTTTTTCGAGAGTTTAAATTGCAAATTAGTTGTTTTGTTTAAATATGAACTGGGATTTAATCTAAAAATGTTAATGTCATATAAATACAGTGTCCAATAACGGTACAAATAAATGAAGTAAGAAAGTCCCAGAAAGGACTGATTTGGTTATTTCAGCCAGTTAGACTGTTATAAGGTCATTAAATGGGAGTTATCAGTGGTTATAAGCCTCATAGATGTGGTTCAGTAGGGGCATACTACACCCACTAGTAGGTTTTATCATCTATTAACATGGACGATCACCGAATGAAGGAATAAAAGAAGACGACAGCGACCTCTAGCGACCGTAGTAATTATGACGGGAGCAGAAGCGGAAGTCAGGTGCTGTAGTACGCTATCTGTTTTGTTTGTGTTCAACAGTGAGCAACCTCCGGATCTGAGAAGTGAAGCCAATGCTGAAGTGCCTTGAACTTGCATTCTTTCTATTAGCCAGCAGGGGGCGACTCCTCTGGTTGCAAATAGAAGTCTGATTGTATAGAAGTCTATGAGAAAATGAGCCTACTTCTCACTTGTTTTATTACCTCAGTAAACATTATTAACATGAGTCCCATTTAGAGTCAAATAGACCATAAAGCAGGGTATGCTTTAGGGCGTGGCTACCTTGTGATAGACAGGTCGCTACCACAGCATTGTTCGGTCTGGGTGTTGTCAGTGTTTTATTCTTACAACTTTAACCCTTTCACAGTGTGTTTTCAGTTCATGAAAGTTAATTGTAACCCTTTTGGCCGCTTAAAAATGTCTTATTCAGCTTCGGTTGTACTTAGCTCCACCCTCTTGTGTCATTTCTGGTTGCAAAAAAACAAAATGCCGAACTCGAGGCTTCAAAATGGCAGTCCACCAACAAATGGGTGACGTCACCGTGACTACGTCCACATTTACGATTACGACAACGTGTTAGAACGTGTTGCTTTTAAGTTTCGCTTTCACTTTTACAACATAGTAGGTTTAGCAGGCCTTATAATGACTGATAATGCACATTTAATGAGCTGAAATCGGGTGGTTATTTGCAGGTCAAAAGCAGTTCGTTTTTTTCAAAGTTAGTTTTTTAGACGTCCAGGTTTGTTTCAACAATTCAGCATTTAAATGAGTTTATTCCAACATGTTTTAAGACCTATTTGACTGCTGTTGAAAGGATTGGTACGTGTTAAATAGATGTCTGAAAAAAGATTATATCTCTAACCAATTTGACCTAGAGGTATATTTAGTTGCAAATGACTAAATCAGTGCTGATGGGATGTCTGAAGTAAACATAAAGAGAGGAGAATACTTAAATAGTTTTGAGGTAAAAATGGCTTCCTTCCTGCTTGAACTTCTACCCACTAATTGATTGAAATGAGATAATGACAGCTTTTCCTGTCGCCAAATTACCTCCACGCCCTCCTGGGAATACAAACACCCTCTGGGCTTCTCCGGGTTGTAATGAAAGACGGAGCGATAGAGGAAGAGACACAAACAGAGAGGAGAGAAACAACACTGAGGCGAGACAGGGGATTGAGAAATTAGACTAAAGAGTGAGAAGATGAGACACATGGAAGACAAATGGAAGTTTTACTGTTGAAAGTCAAACAAGGAAAAGAGAGACTTGAGTAAAGGGGAAATTACGTGGAAATTACGTAAAACAGGGCAACTGTGGGGTCAAATCTGAGGTCATCTAGACGGGAAGTGAGAAACTGGTTGTTCACTAATGAGAATCTTATAGGGAGATTTTCTTCCCACACTCCCCATACTGCTCGCAAAATCAGAATGGAGTGTTTTTCGATGTAAAGTAATGAAGAGAAACTGGTTTTATATGGTGCCATTTATTACTAAACCAAAGTGAAAATGGATCTTTGGAAAAGGGGCTCTACATCAGTAAAGTGCAGTGACTCACAATCTTGGGTACTGCTTTTTCCATCTCTAGTGTTTGCCCAGGGCATGACTCTGTTTGTTCAATAACAGAGCCTCCCTCCACTTTGCACATTCGTCAATGGTGTTGCAGGATTTCCTGAATATTATGCATATGAAGACTGAAAACATCAGTAAACTCTATACCATAGCAAGACTCCTACATCTAACATCATTTCACACCAAAGCACTGACGTTTCTGGAAAATAGAGGAGCAATGAATGAAGATATTATACAGTGATAAAACTATAACATCATATTTGGATGAATAGAGGATAAAATACTAATGTAATAATAAAGTTTGTCACACCCAACTGACCTTGCTGGACACGCATTAATGTAACTGCAATATACTACAGGACTTTAATGTTCATTACACTGCATCCCACAAAAGCGTTACAGTAAATGTTGTAAACAACCTACTAAAATGTCACATTTGATCTGAGAGTGGTGAGAGAGGCAGGGCCATAGGGTCAATCAGTCAATCAAATTGAAAAAGGTTAATTCCCAATGCAGCATCAGAAAATTTCATGGCAATCTACCCATTATGAGATATTTTTTGTGCGCAGTTTATATATTGGT